>NC_042998.1:145691411-145711411 GCF_006345805.1 Octopus sinensis | reverse complement strand
TACATTCATACAATATTTCACTTTCTCGAAGTTTGTAAATTCTTATGATATCAACAATATACAATTCTCGCTCGTATGAATAAAGTCATGTCTACAGGAGAAGTGGGTCCGTGTCCCACGGGAAGCTTTTGGCTGTTTTCTATCCGAAATGTTTTTAACCCAATATTTATACGCTATTAATCATAACTTTATTTGCTTTGAAATTCGCCGTCTCTAAAAAGAATAGCTTCACCTTCTCGAAGTTTCTTAATACTCATTACCTCACCTATATGTACTGTATATATATATATATATATATATACATACACAACATTGGATCTCGAAGCACATAAAGCTAGAAATAGTGTGCAGAATATTAGATTAGAAAACGCATTGGATGGAAAAAGATGAAGCCTGTCCGTGGGACTTGAACTCACATCTCTAAGTCTTCGAATTGGCGACGTCCATTTTAGAAGTGTTGTTCTTACCAGCGAGAATTGTATGTTGTTTACTTCATAAGAATTTAGAAACTTCGGGAGATAAGAAGTATATCTTATATATATATATATATATATATATATATATGCAGGGAGAGAGAGAGAGAGAGAGAGAGAGAGAGAGAGAGAGAGAGAGGGAGAGATAGAGATATATAAATATACAGTCTCTCGGTCCATCGTGTGAGGGTCGAGAGATCATATATGTCTGCTCGTGACTACATAAGCATCTAAAACAAAAGGTGAAAGCATAGCTGCACCAAGGTCACACTGGCAAATAACGGTTATGCTGCTTTTTTAACTACACAATGCACTGGACAAACACGAATGGTGCACAAGCATTTCGGAAAACAAAAATGACTGAATGTAATGTTGTAGAGTTTGAGCAATGCCACAGTTGATGGTTAAATGGTGCCGATGCAAAAGGAAAGTTAGTATTATGTATGTATGTATGTATGTATGTATGTATGTATGTATGTATGTATGTATGTATGTATGTATGTATGCATGTATGTATGTACGCATGTACGTTTGTATGCCTACACATACATACGACATGTAATGGTGGCAGGTAATTCAACGATGTTATCTGAACACAGCAGACGTATTTTCAAATATTACCGCAGACAAAGGTTGAATACGGCAGGTAACATGCCTTTACGCACATGCGCCATCGCACACAGACATGCTCACACATGTACAGAAGCACCCAGACGCACATATACACATGCACATACATATACACGCATACGCATATTAAGTATACAAATATTGGTATATACAAAAGAATAATTCCAGTGTGTGCGTGTGTATGTGTGCATGTGTGTGTGAGCGTGAGTGTATGTCTGTCTGTCTCTCTATTAATATATTATATGTATGTATATATGCATATATATATATATATATATATATGTGTGTGTGTGTGTGTGTGTGTGTGTGTGTGTGTGTGTGTGTGTGTGTATGAACATGTATAAAATAGATACAGAGACTACACACACAGAGAGAAAGAGTCAGAGCGTGAGAGAGATGGAGAGAAACATATAGAGAAGGCGATCACCGAAATAAACAATAAAACAAACACATTTGTCTCTTTCTTTCTCTTTCAATTCATCACATCAGCCCATAACCGGCTATCAATAGGTCGGTTTATTCTAATGCCAGCTTCTATATTTTCCTTTATTCATTTCGTTATTTTGATATCACTATTTTCAAAGACCAACACTAACCTCAATACTGCCTTCAATTCTTCTTTATTTACGTCTATTACTAACCGGCCACTGTTTGGAAAGTCTAAACATATCATTAGTTGTAAGCTTACACTAGGATTTGGCATTCTCCTTCGAAGCGTTTCGGATAAGCTTAGCTCGATTTAATACTTTTTCTAATTAACCGTTATTGTTCCTTTTGCTTGCCTAACAACAGTTTTAGCAATTTCTTCAAAGCTGTTTCTTTAATAAAGACCGACTAATCTTCTTCTAGTCAATGTTCTGATATATATTCTAGACGATTCTTTCACAATGGACAAGTTTCCAGTCAATAATTTCATTTATTTATAACGCCCAACCTAACAACTTACGTACAGAGACGTCCATTTCTGTTATATATATAATATATATATACATAAATACATACATGCATATGTACACACACTCACACACGCACACACACACATTGTTCTATTAATTGTATCAAAAGTATATCAAATATGAAGAGAGTGAGTGAGAGAGTGAGAGACAGAAAGAGAGACAGAGAGACAAGTATCTATATATATATATATATATATATATATATATATAGAGAGAGAGAGAGAGAGAGAGAGAGAGAGAGAGTGAGAGGGGGAGGGAAAGAGGGGAGAGGGGGCGAGAAAGAAAACTAAATCAATTGAGGTCGAATTTCCAGTTGAAAGGCAGTAGTCTCGTCTTGTTTAAGTTCACTCTACTATAGAGACTCAGTTTTCACTCGAAGCAGTTCCTCTCACTCTATCATAATCTTGTACCAGTTACTGTCTTGAGAAGGGTAGAATTCACTGGCTGTCTTGAATTCGATACACTACACTGGAAGGAAAGGAATGTCTTGCAATTATTAGGTTCAGTTTTCTAAGTTTTGAATTCAAACACCACAAATGCAGGTGCTCCATCACTGCCACAGCCACTGGCTGAAACAAATAGAAGTGAAAGATAAAGGTAGAACTTGTACAACCAGCTGTTACTTGCGATGGAGTACCATGCTTTTGTTAACTTTTTTAATTGCCCGTGTAGTCACGAACTTAGATAGAGAATCTCTTGGCCTCCAGTGGAACATCCAGAATGTGACATTAGATGGTGAGAGAGAGAGGGGGGTGCGGAAGGGGTACATTAGCACTCAGCTGGTGCTCAGTTGCAGTTGAGTAGACTGAAGCAATGGGAAGTACCTTATTCAAGGACACAACAATTCGCCTGGTTCAGTAATCGAACCTCCAGCATGATGTTCGTAAGCCAAACACCTCAACCTCTTAGGCTACGCGCTTTCATTCAGATAAAATATATATATCTGTGACATACCGTGGCCGATTTAATCCTTAAGTGTTATAACATTTCATTTTAATCCCACTCCACACACACACACACACACTACAGGCTCGTAACAGGAAACAACCAAATAAAGTCAAACACGATTTCCATCAGGATATTGAGATGTCCCTGAAAAATTCTTGAACATGCCAAAAGTCTCCATTCATCATTTAAAAATATCTAAACATTCATATGTAGTTGAAAGTGTATTTTATCATTTTAAAAAAAATCTGAAGTTCTGATAGATTTATTATAATGAGAATTAAATTTTTTTCTAATTATGGAACAACGCCAGTAATATTGAGGGATGTGGGAAAGTCAATGACATCAACCCCACTACTTGACTAGTATTTCATTTTATCGGCCTCAGTTGGATGTAAGACAAAGTCGACTTCGATAGAATTTGAACTCAGAATATAATGAACCGGAATAAATATTGCGAAGCATTTTCTTTCGGATGCTTTTTAATTCCTTCAGCTCGCAGCTTTTAAAAGAATTAATATTGAGGGAAATTCAACATCTTTGTCATCGGCAAGTTATGGGAGGTAATTCTGGGTGTGTTTCCCTCTGCTAGGTTTCTTCAACGGAATTGTAATCTTTCATAATTTTCCGAATTACAAGAGATCGATTTGCTAATCAAATGTGCAACATCGTACAATTGTTCGTGTTTAGCAAAAGTATTGATGATGTAAACTAGTACGTTCGATAGACAGGTTTTGAAGATGAGCATGCTCTGAAGAAGAGAAAAAAGTGCTGGAATGATATGTATTTTCAGCAGCAAGAGGCAATAAGGCCCGCATTGTAACTAGCAGGCTCGGTGTCCTACAAAATGCGTTATGGAATGTAATGGCGTTCTTTTATGCCCCTGTGTTTTAAATCCCATCGTGGTCTTGTTTGCATTTTCTCCCCCCAACATCAATAAAACAAGTACTTGATCGAATTCACCAATACTTCATCACACCGGCAATTTACAAACATTGTACCAAGATCAGAAATCAATAGAATGGTAATGGATATCACTAATCACCTGAAAGGTCATAGAATAACACAGCAGTAGTTCAATAGATTCAATAAATTACAACATATGTTTCTGTCTCATGAGGTTCTGGGTTCAAAATCCATGAAACAACCTGTATCTTTCTTTCTTTTGAGGGTAATTAAGGTGGGGAACTGGCAGAATCATTACCACATCGGGAAAAAATGATTAGCAACACTTCTTCTGGCTGTCTCTGTTCTGAGTTCAAATCCCGGTATGGTTGTTTTTGCCTTTCATCATTTCGGGATCCATAAAAGAAATGGGATCTTTATTTTATCTTTGCATTTCATCCTCTCGCTGTCGATATAATCGACTAACCCCCTCCTACTAAAATCGCTGACCTTCTGCTCTATAACGGGAATGCTGTGATCCCTTACACACCATGGTAACAGAGTAATCGGCCTTATGAATCCTGGGGCTCAAGAAAAATAAAAAAAAATAGGGTGATTATTTTGTGTGAATATATTCACTAAATTATATCTACAGTCTATAAATTTTAGTGTTGCAGTAATTAGATATTAATTATGTGATGCATTTTAATTTCGATTTCTGTGTGAAAACGTTCCATTAATAATTAATAATTTCTGCTTCCAGATACGATCTATTTTTTTATTTATTTATTTATTTATTTATTTATTTTTTGTAACTAACAAACCGTTATCGCTGTCTTTACCAAATGAAGCCGAAAACTTTGTTTCGATTCCTCTAAGAGCTGTTATTTTAAGAACCGGTTGGTTATTGATAATTTTAGCTACATAAGTATTACATTCATTAAAGAAGGGACTACTGGGTCGGTTGTGACAGTTATTGCCTCTGTTGTTGCTTATCACCGGTTCAGCCTTAAGAAATGACACTCTCAGTTTTTACTTTAGCAACGAAGTACTCAGAGGACTATATCTAATATGTTCTGCTTTACGATGGCAGGGTGAGGTTTGTGGGAAATCTGACCGGTATTTCCAGCAGGTTGAGCGACTTTGTCGAGTCAATTGTAGTTGCAGGAGTAAAATACCATAACAGCAGTATGGTGATTCAAGTTTGAAGTCAGCAGCAGTAATATTTTCCGTAATAATCGATTTGGTTTATTAAAACAAATGAAATATGTACACAAATACTGACACGTTAGAGTAGAATTGTTGCACCGCACGCCACCCTTAAATAATTGGGTTTGTATTTATTATAAAAATTATTTTCATCTTCTTGCAATGTAGTGGATTGGCAGAACAAACTGCCGTTAACTATCAGATTTCCTCTTATTAAACCAAGTACATATCGTAACGCAGTGAGCTGGCGGAAACATTAAAGCGTCAGGGAAGATAACATATTACATCTGTAAAGTGATTTTGCGTTCTGAGGTCAAAATTATGTTGAGGCAGTGAGCTGAAGGAAAGTGTTTATCAGTATTTCTTACGTTCTGAGTTCAAATTCTGTCGCGATCGACTTGCCCTTCATTTTGGGGTCGATAAAATAAGTACCAGCTGACCACTGGGGTTGACGTAATAGAATTATACTCGCCCCCGAACTTTCTGGCTGAAATTTAAAACCTATATAACAATATGTTGCCGCCCTCTTAGATTCGGTTCCTCGCTTAAATATTTTCCCATTATTTTCCCGTTACTTGGCAGTGCATGAACGTCAGAACAACTTCGTGGAAAGATTTGCTTTATATCTAAAATTGCTTCCCACTTTCTTCTTATTTTCCTCTCTCCTAATTCATTGTCTTGCCCTCTCTGTTTTCTTTTCACCATCTCCTTCTCACTTTTCTCTCTTTCTCTCTCTCTATTTGTTTCTCTCTCTCATACTCTTCCTCAGATGATATCAATCAGATACTGATTGATATCTATTAACACGCACTTACAGACACTCAAGCTCATACACACATTCAAGCACACACACACACACAAACACACGCACACACACGAGCACTTACATCCGCACGCACACAAACGCACACACGTACACACATACGCGCATAGGTATACATAGGCATCAGACACGCACATACACATACACACACAAACACATCCTCGCACACATTGGTAAACACACACGCATGCATACACACACATATACAAGCATAGTCGCGTGCACACACACATGCATAAGCACGCGCGCTCACACGCACACACATTTAACATACGCGCACATTCCACAAAGCCAATTGCGCCCCCACCTCGTCAGGCGCCACCACCACCACCGCCGCAGCCACTACAGCTGTATTGTAGTAATTACCCTCTCCATCTCTCCCCCACCGATACTCAACTCTCAAGTTAATTAATTCTTTATTGATTTAAAAGTCTCAATCATTTTGTTGATTTTACGAAACTATTGGATCGCTTTCACTGTAAACCACCGTTGCCATGGAAATGAACGTTAACCTTTTGCACTTGTGTGTGTGTGTGTGTGTGTGTGCGCGCGCGTGTGTGTGTGTGTGTGCGTGCGTGCGTGTGAATAAACTACTCGAGAGTGAATTTACAATGACGTTTCGACTCCAGTTAATGTCTGACTGTATTCATTTCTCATTTCCGTATATACATACATACATGCATACATATACATAAATATATGTGAGTGCGTATGTGTAAATGTATATATATCTATATATATATATATATATATATATATATATATATATATATATATATATATATATATATCTGTTAGTATAGATATATGACAAACACACACACACACACACAAACACACGCACACACATAATATGCCAAGCTAATATGCCATATTAGCTTGGCGACAACTATTGATATCTTGTACCGCTGTCGTAGTCTCCTTTAGAGATACTTAGAAATATTAATATTTCTATATATATATGTACATATATATGTTAAGTCGTCAAGTATGAAATTCTTAGTAAGGTATATGATAAACTTTAACAGCTGCTCATTTTGCGCCATTATTATATTTTGACAATATTTTTTGTTAGAAAGCTGACACATCTATTTCTTTATTCTAACACATTTTGAGCTTTATAAAGTATTTATAAATCGTTTTCTGCTAATTTTGTTTAGAGATGGATAAGTCGGAAATTTGTACAGTTTTGAAGTATGAGTTCTTTCTTGGAAATACAGCATCACAGATAGCTCGGAATATTAATGAAGTATTTCGTTCTAATGTTATTACACTGCAGACATTATCAAATTGGTTTGCAATATTTCGCTCTAGTAACTTTGACCTCAGAAATGAGCAATGTGGTCGACCAGAAACAAAGCCGGATAATGACGAACCGAAAGCCACCGTCAAGTCAGGTCCATCTCAAAGTGCCAGTGAATTATCGTTGTTGTTTGGTGCTAGCAAGCAAACAATATTGACTCAGCTGGTTCAAATCGGTAAAGTGAAAAATTTGGATAAGTGGGTTCCACACGAACCCAGTGAAAATCAGAAACAGCAACGTTTGGAAGCCTGCATCATGCTACTTTCTCGTCACAAAAATGAATCATATTTGAATTGAATTGTAACATGTGATTAGAAAAGGATCTAATACAATAACCGTAAACAATAGTTGGATAAAGACGAACCACCAGAACACAGTCCAAAAAGCAAAATTCGTCAAAAGAAGCTGATGTTGTGTGTTTGGTGCTCTGGGGCAGGTGTGATCCATTATGATTTCATTAAACCTGGCTCATCAATCACGACTGAAGTATACTGCAGCCAACTGGACCAAATAATGCAGAAATTTAAAAAGAAAACCCCAGCCTAGATCCACTCCTATTTTATTGTAATATAACGCCAGACCACACATCGCAAAAATGACATTGGCGGAACTACAGGAGTTGGAGTTGGAAGTTCTTCATCATCTACCATACTCACTTAATCTAGCCCCCACTAACTAACACTTTTTCCAGAATTTGGATAACTTTTTGATAGAAAAAATTAAATTCCAGCGATGCTATATAACAGACCTTCCAAGATTTTATTGACTCTAGATTGCCAAGCTTTTACAGTTCCGGGCTGGACAAGCTACCGCTGAAATGGCAAAAGTGTATTGGCAATATGGGTGCATACTTTGATAAATAAGATTATTCCTTGTATTTATAAAACATTAGCAAACTTTTTCTTTCCTAAAAAGTTCATACTTGACGACCTTATATATATATATATATATATATATATATACATACATACATACATGCATACATACATGTAAATATATACATACGTTAAAAAAATATACACACACACACGAGTATGTATGTATAGGCGGCGAGCTGGCAGAAACGTTAGCATGCTGGGCGAAATGCGTAGCTGTATTTCGTCTGTCGTCACGTTCCGAGTTCAAATTCCGCCGAGGTCGACTTTGCCTTTCATCCTTTCGGGGTCGATAAATTAAGTACCAGTTACACACTGGGGTCGATATAATCGACTTAATCCGTTCGTCTGTCCTTATTTGTCCCGTCTGTGTTTAGCCCCTTGTGGGCAGTAAAGAAATATATATATATATATATATATATATATATATATATGAACAGTCTATTATACACAATAGTCTCCTTTTACTCTTTTACTTGTATCAGTGATTTGACTGCGGTCATGCTGGAGCACCGCCTTTGGTCGAACAACTCGAGCCCAATAATTATTCTTTGTAAGCCTAGTACTCATTCTATCATTCACTTTTGCCAAACTGCTAAGAAATTTGTGGGGTGGGAAATAGTAGATTATATCGACTCCAGTGTTTCACCGATACTTAATTTATTGACCGCGAAAGGATGAAAGGTAAAGTCGACTTCGCCGGAATTTCAACTCGGGAATTGAAGACGGACGAAATACCGCTAAGCATTTTCCCCGGCGTGCTAACGATTCTGCCAGCTCGCCGCCTTAATAATAATAATAATAATAATAATAATAATGATGATGATGATGATGATGATGATGATAATAATAATAATAATAATAAAAATAATAATAATAATAATAATAATAATAATAATAATAATAATAATAATATAATAATAATAATAATAATAATAATAATAATAATAATAATAATAATAAGGTTAGAAAGAAGAAATGAAAGAATTTCTCCTTAGTTTATTTATATACAGAGAACTCGTCAAATGTTTCATGGAAATGAAATGAAGTGTATTGAAATAAAATAAAATTAAAAGTAGTAAAATAAATTAAAATAAAGTTGAATACTTGGTAGAATATTTATTTGGTTATATTTAAGAATTTTTCGTGCAACCCTTGAGAATGATTGTGCCTCCACTGATTCTCAAGTATTCTCAAGCGCTAGACGAAAAATTTTAATTCTACATTATATTATTCTATTTTTAATTCCATTCCATACCATTTAATTTTCTTGAAGAATTTGAAGACTATCTGTACATGTATAAAAAATAAACTAAAGAACATTTCCTGTACTTAATCTGGCTATTATTATTACTACAAAATGGCGGCGAGTTGGCAGAATCGCTAACACGCCGGGCGAAATGCTTTGCGGTATTTCGTCTGCCGCTACGTTCGGAGTTCAAATTCCGCCGGGGTCGACTTTGCCTTTCATCCTTTCGGGGTCGATTAAATATGTACCAGTTACGCACTGGAGTCGATATAATCGACTTAATCCGTTTGTCTGTCCTTGTTTGTCCCTCCTGTGTTTAACCCCTTGTGGGTAGTAAAGAAATAGGCAAGTCGGCGAGCTGGCAGAAACGTTAGTATGCCGGGCGAAATGCTTAGCAGTATTTCGTCTGCTGCTACGTTCCGAGTTCAAATTCCGCAGAGGTCAACTTTGCCTTTCATCCTTTCGGGGTCGATTAAATACGTACCAGTTACGCACTGGGGTTGATATAATCGACTTAATCCGTTTGTCTGTCCTTGTTTGTCCTCTCTGTGTTTAGTCCCTTGTGGGTAGTAAAGAAATAGGTATTTTGTCTGTCTTCTCTTTCTGAGTTCAAAAGCCACCGAAGTCGATTTTGCCTTTCATCCCTTCGGGGTCGGTAAACTAAGTGCCAGTATACATATATACAAAAATATATATGCGTGTATATATATGTATGTATGTATGTATGTATATACTTTGATACTTTGATAGGTTTCGGCCATTATTGGCCCAGGCCATGTCTAACTTAATAGCACCACCTGGTGCTATATATATATATATACATATATATATATATATATATATATATATGTATATATTCACATATATATACTTGTATAATATATATATATATATAATATATATATATATATATATATATATATATATATATATATATATATATAGATATATATATATATATATATATATATATATGTATATATATATATATAATATATGTATATATATGTATATATATATATATGTATATATATAGGCTTGTATACATGCACGAATATATATGTACACACACACACATAAACCATTTAAACTATTTTTAAATGTTTCAGCTTCAAAGCTGAGGTCATGCTGGGGCACCACCATTGACTGATCTACACCATTATTTGAAACCCCCTCTAATATGTGGCATTTGGTCAATGAGGGAGTTTGATGCTGCTGCACTCATCTGTGTTTCCTGCCGTGAATTAGGCTCGTCTAGACCCCTTGACAGCAAGAGATCCAGTTTTGTTTTAAAGACATCCACATCCACACCATGCACGTCTCTCAGGCACTTTGTAAGGATATTAAAGAGCTGTGGGCCCTTGAAGCCCAAGCTATTGCAGTATCTGGTTCTGTATTTTGATGGCGATGCTGTGATATTTGGCCCTATGCAGTCGCGCCACGTTCTGCAGTTTGAATAACTTTCAATGCTAAAGTTTGGTACAAGGTTTTCTAGGATTTTCCAGATGTATATGATTGCATATCTCTCCCGTCTTCGTTCCAGGAAGAAGAGTTTTAATTCTTTCAGTCTTTCCCAGTAGCTGATACGTTGCATCGAGTGTAGCTTCATTGGATTGCTTCGAGTTCCGCTGTGATTTATATTTTGTGGTGACCATATTTGGGAGCGGCTGAGAACGTATGTCCTCCAAAGTGTCATCAATGTCTCTTTTTCTCTTGTTTTGCAAGTTCGGAGATTCCATCCATCCATCCATCCATCAGCATTTTATTACCAAACTGGTAATATGCGCTTGGAAAGATGCATCATTGCTCATACCAATACCCAGGTCACGCACTGATTTTGATTCAGGGATTTCAATTCCTCCTTGGTCAATGTATACTGTCTGCGTGTCGTTTAGCTTTGTGTGCTGGTAGCGTAGGGCCTGGAATTTTCCTGCATTAAACTGCATGTTGTTGTCCTCAACCCACCTGTATATTGCGTCAACTCCCGTTGCAGATGTGCAATATTTCCAGGATGTTGTATTGTCTGAGAGACTTTTGTATCATCTGCATAGCTAGCTAGGGTGGCTATCTGAGCAGCCGAAGGCATGTCTGACAGGGCCACTATGAATAGCACTACTGCCTGACGTCTATCTTTTAGAAAGTTGTGCAGCCATTCACCAAGTTTTCCTCCTACGCCGAGATCACACAGTTTGTGACATATCATACTATGGTCAACTTTATCAAATGCTTTTGCAAAATCGAGATATATCACATCCACGCTTGAATCATTCAGCAGCTGTTTTAACACCCAGTCGTAGTTTTGCAGGAGCTGTATTAGAAATCCATGTTTGGTGTCAGTCAGCAAGTCATTTTCTTCTTGGAACGCGATTAGTTTCTTGCGGACTATTCGTTCCATGACTTTACTGATGTGTGAGGTCAGAGAGATAGGCCTTATTTTTAGCATCTGTTCTGCTTCCTCCCTTATGGATAGAGCATATTATCCCTTCCTTCAGTTCGTCTGGGAGCGTACCACTTGCAAGGAAGCTCTGAAAGAGAAGCTGCAGTGGTTTTGTAAGGGCTCGCTTGCATGATTTGAGTAGGACCGCTGGAAATCCATCCGGGCCAGCAGCTAAGTGTGTGTCAACCTCATATATGGCCAGTATTACATCTCCTTCAATGTTTATGTGCTCAATTATTTTAACCTGAAGGTTATGTGGCAAAGAATTCTGCCAGTTTCTTCACTTGTCTGTATTCCAGCGGTGTAGTGAACACACTTTGGAACTGTTCTTTCAGAATTCCACTTACCCTCATGGGATTTCCTGTGAGGGAGCCATCTATTTGGAAGAGAGGTCCTATCTTGTGGCGTATTGAGGCTGTTTCTTTGGCAAGCTTAAAGAAAGCTTTAGGGTTTGACTTGATATTTTCTATAACCCAAGCTTTTATATTTGCTCTCTCCTTTTCATGAGACTGAAATAGACGTTTTTCAATCCCCAATAGCGCTCTCTCCAGGCGAGACTTCTCGCCACTTTTGGGATGCTTGCTCAGGCTGTTCGCATATATTCTCTCATATATGTAATATGTCCTCGGCATAACATTGTGTCCGGCGGAGTAGTTCCAGTTCGGGAGTTCTGGATCAGTGTGGGGTGGTGGTGCGTGGAGGTCATTCCTTAATCACCATTACCCCCTGGTCTGTCTTGATCCGGAACGCTAGTACCAGTCAGGATCCCATCTAAAAGATTTCTCAGGAGATTCTCATTATTTTTGAAAGGAAGCTCTCAATATTTATGATAAATTCGTGGGAAAGGCAACTCTTCCAAGAGAAAAAAACATCGATATAAAACTTCCAACCTACTATGGCGACCAAAAGAGTAGTGGCAAAAGTGTTGCATAAACCTGTCATTAAAATCCAGTGTTATGGAGATGTCTCACTGTCTAAGTTGAGAAGGATATCATCTGATAAAATGAAGCAATCATCGGGCATGTACACACACACACACACAAATACAAACACACACATACACAAATACAAAAACACACACATGTATGTATGTATGTATGTATGTATGTATGTATGTATGTATGTATGTATGTATGTATTGTTTGTGGTATACGCAGAATTCCAAGATCGATTTCCCTTTTAACAGACAGTTTACAATTACAAATGTGCAATATGAGGTTTGATTAACCCGCTTGATAAAACCTGTTCCTCTCTGTCAGCATATTTTTATGCACCAAAATACCTGTTTGTATGATCTGTAACAGCAGATGACGATGGCTCATACAATGACTTGAAAAGTATGTACGTATATGAGTGTATGTATGTATTTATGTAGCTCTGTATACATAAGTGTGTGCGTGTGCGTGCTTGTATGCATGACTATATAAGCGTGTATGTCTGTGGATAACTCTCACTCAAATTAAATATGGCTAGTACGTTTGTGTAAGAATGCAAAACTATTTTGTCGCTATCACATTTACATAGGCACTTGATTTAATAACATTCGTAAAGCGGATCATATATTGTAAATATAAGTGTGTGTAAGTGTAAAATAAAAAAAAAAAACAACCGCATATTTACACTGACGTGATGGAAGAAAGGTTTTATGTAAGCGCTTTCATTGTCATCACCGGACGGATCTCTATACAAATTTCATCTATTCAACTTTACGTCAGTAAATTTACCTTTTTTCCGCCATTTGACACATAGATCGCTGTTTTAATCTAACACTAATTTTGTAGCATATAACGGATTTCTATTCAGCCAGATAGATAATCGTAATACCACTGATTGTTCAATCACACTCTTCCTACATGATTAGCGACGGATTTTATCTTAGCATGAGGTTAGCAATGAGTACATGCTACTGATAAAGCGCAACGATGCAGAAATACACATCTAACATTCTTATCGCCGTAAGAGATATTATCTTCGGACGAATGCCGCAGTAAAATTGCATTCTTTTACAATACATTTACATTAAGTACACACACACACGCACAACCGAGCGCGCACACACATATTTATATATATGTATTTGTATATATATATATATATATATATATATATACTCACACACACACACACACACATACGCGAGTGCGTGTATTACACATAAATGTATATACTTACATATATAGAGAGATTTATACATACATACATACATACACATACATATAGATTCTGAAATAAGAACTGGAGTTGCTATGATCGACTAAGCCTCCCTTTACCACCAACCCCGTCCAGTGACAGCAATCACTGAAAGAACGAAGGAATAATGGAATAACATATGAATGGTTACGGATAT
Source organism: Octopus sinensis (assembly GCF_006345805.1). Taxonomy (NCBI): domain Eukaryota; kingdom Metazoa; phylum Mollusca; class Cephalopoda; order Octopoda; family Octopodidae; genus Octopus; species Octopus sinensis. The sequence continues at coordinate 145,697,279 of NC_042998.1, read as the reverse complement.
AGCATATGTGATTGTAACAATACATCTATATGTTGCCATTGAAGCGTTATTATAATACCTGCGTGACCCTAAATGTTGTGTATGTGTGTGTGTGTGAGTGTGTATGTATGTGTCTGCTTGACAGCGAATGATGCGTGTATATGTTTACGTGCGTATGTGTATAAATATGTTTCTGTATGATAGTGTATGTTACGCGTGCATGTGTGTGTGTATGTATATATATATATATATATATTTGAATGTATGTATATATGTGTGAATGCATGTATGTTTGTCGGTATGCGTGTATGCGTGTCTGCTAGACAGTATATGATGTGTGTATATATATATATGTGTGTCAGTAGGTATATATATGTATGTGTGTCTACACGACAGTGTAAGAAGTGAGTACATGTGTGTATATGTGAGTGTATGTGTATATGTGAATGTACGTGCCTTGCAGTGTATTTGTAAGTCTATTTGTGTTGTTACGTGTCTAAGTTTACTTTATTCTATGAAGTTTCCTATAGAACATACAACAATACCACCATTTTATGATAAAGACAGTCGCTTGTGACTTTTAAACTTTCATTCCGTTTGTACTGCACGAAAATTTATACCGGAAGCAAAACGGTCAGAGTCTAATGCTACTCATTGAAACTGGTATGGCCACCATAAATATTATTCTTTTAATTTTCTATCCGAAACCTTATCTTCACGACATTGTCATAGGGAACAATACAAATATCATATTTACATGCGAGAAACGAAAATATGAAAACGATCGTTTTTTTCCCCATCAAAATATATAAGAATAGCAAATAAAAGGAAATGACTAAATAAATATGAATTAATCATATGAACTAACAGATGAATATTAGAGGAGTTCTATCTTTTTGTTTATGTCGGTATTTTTGTTGAAGTCATGGTAGCTTTTGTTGGTTGCATGCGAAACTAGTACTCATCAGAGCATTATGTTGATAACTCACCTGCTTTTGTCACGTTGTGCTTCCTGCTGTGGATATTCATGTATTTGTTGTGCTCGTTTCTGTTAGATGGGATTATTTACGCTATGTACATATGCACAAGTCTGTTCGATAAGTGTGTGTAAGTGTATATATGCATGTGCATAAAAGTGTGTTGTGAATGGGTGGCACTCCGTCGGTTACGACAACGAGGGCTCCAGTTCACAGCCTGCTTGTGAAATTAACGTGCAAGTGACTGACTACTCTACAGACATGTGTACCCTTAACGTAGTTCTCGGGGAGAATCAGTGTGACACAGAGTGTGACAAGGCTGGCCCTTTGAAATACAAGTACAACAGAAACAGGAAGAAAGAGTGAGAGGAAGTTGTGGTGAAAGAGTCCAGCAGGGTTCGCCACCACACCCTGCCGAATCCTCGTGGAGGTTTAGCTGTTTTCGCTCAATAAACACTCACAACGCCCGGTTTGGGAATCGAAACTGCGATCCTACGACCGCTATTCCGCTGCCCTAAACTGTGGACTATTGCGCCTCCACTGTGTTGTGAATATGTCAGTGTAATGAAAGTGCTTGTTTCTTATTCAAAATAACAGCAGTTCTATCAAATGTGGTGTGGCATTTATTCGCAATTGCCTCATCCAAGTTTCTCTAAGCAATTAACACAGTTTGCCACGGTTATCGTTAGAGTGCAGCAGGAACATTATGAAAAAGATCGAAGTGTTCGTTAGCTTGCATCTGTACGACTTCATCCATTCATAGAAATTGAAAACTAATGACTATTCTTAGATATGCAAAACTATGACGAAGTCTTCAGCGATGATATACGCACGTACATACCTATTTCTTTACTACCCGCAAAGAGAGGACAAACAGAGAGGACAAACAAGGACAGACAAAGGGATTAAGTCAATTATATCGACCCCAATGCGTAACTGGTACTTATTTAATCGACCCCCGAAAGGATGAAAGGCAAAGTCGACCTCGGCGGAATGTGAACTCAGAACATAACGGCAGACGAAGTACCGCTAAGCATTTCGCTCGGTGTGCTAACGTTTCTCCGCCAGCTCGCCGCCCTGCAGATAGGTACGTACATACCTATCTGCATACATACATACGCACATACATACATACATACATACATACATACATACATACATACATACATACATACATACATACGTACGTACGTACGTTTGTGTGTGTGTGTGTGTGTGTGTGTGTGTTTAAATGCGTAGTATAAGATGTGGGTTCAGAGCATCGTGTGGCTATCACAGACCCGGCTATCAGTCCACGTGCTTGTCAATTACAAAGTACTATAAAGTACATTACAAAGTACTGTAAAGCATAGCTGAATATCTAGAAATACGAGTGATAAACTTATTCTGTGAGGAGGATATAAAAACATAAAGTCAGAAGGTTTGAGTGGTAAGTATATATTTATTTAACAACGCAACGTCCATAGGGTTATGACTGTTTCGCAACCTACTTCATGTTGTATTAATTTCAGTATACAAGAAATTATGCGATATGCTTTCATTATGATGAGTCTTGTACAACGCAGTTGTATATTCACAAATTAAGATTCAACTAAAGAAAGCTAGCTCATCAGATCACTGGAACATCTGAAGTATATACATACATTCTTTTATTTTTTATTCTTTTACTTGTTTCAGTCATTAGATTGCGGCCATGATGGAGTATCACATTGAAGAAGTTTAGTCGAACGAATTAACCCCATGACTTATTTAAACCTGGTGATTATTCTATTGAATCTTTTGCTAAACCACTAAGTTACAGGGACATAACCACACCAACACTGGTTGTTAAGCGGTGGTGGGGACAAACACAGGCACACAAATACATACATATATACATACATATACAGGTGCTGAAATCTACAAGACTTTGGGCGATTCAAGGCTATAATAGAAGACGCTTGCCCAAGGTGTCACGCAGTAGGACTGAACCCGAAACCATGTGGCAGGGAAACAAACTTTTTACCACAAAGACACATAATTTCTCTCTGCCTCTGACTCTCTCTCGCTCCCTCACGCATATACACACACAGAAAGATAGATAATAGCACACACACACACGCACACACACGCGCGTGTGTGCACGTGCGCGCGCATGTATACACATCATCATCATAGAATAAAACGTCTTTGTGTACAGAATAGTGAATTAGTAGTAACAATGATTTAAAATTTTGACCTAAGGCCAGCAATTTCGGATGTGGGGACAAGTCGATTATATCGACCCCAGAGTTCAACTGGTACTTATTTCATCGACCCCGAAAGGATGAACGGCAAAGATGACGTCGGTGGAATTTGAACTCAAAACGTGGACTAAATACTGCTGAGCAATTTGTTTGGAGGTGTGCTAACGATTCTAACAGCTAGCCTCCTTGTATTGGCAGTAATAATAATATGGTTCATCAGAAGAGATGAAGGAATTGCCCGATTATTTGAACTTTCTTCACCTGTATATACAGGTGAAGAAAGTTTTCGAATTTTCCCAGGAAATGAAATATGGAATTAAATAAAATAAAGTGGAATATTTACGTTATTACATTTATTCTTTTTATCCTTTTACTCCTTTACTTGTTTCAATCATTTGACTGCGGCCATGCTGGAGCACCACCTTAGACGTTTTTTTAGTCGAAGAAGTCAACTCAATTGACTTATTCTTTCTAAGCCTAGTACTTATTCTATCGGTCTCCTTTGCCGAAACGCTAGGTTACGAAGTCGTAAACATACCAATATCGATTGTCAGGTGATGGTGGGTGGGTGGACAAACACACACACACAGATGCTCATATATATATATATATATATATTCGTTTATTCTTTTATTCTTTTACTTGTTTCAGTCATTTGACTGCAGCCTTGCTGGAGCACCTTTAGTCGAGCAAATCGACCCCAGGGCTTATTCTTTGTAAGCCTATTACTTATTCTATCGGTCTCTTTGACAAACCGATAAATTACGGGACGTAAACACACCAGCATCGGTTGTCAAGCGATGTTGGGGGACAAACACAGGCACACACACACACACACACACACACACATGTATATCAAAAATATCGGATTCAAATTTTGGCAAAAGACCAGCGTTTTCGGGGAAGGGGCTAAGTTGAAAATAATCGAACCTAGAGCTCAATTGGTACTTATTTTATCGATCCTGACCGGACGAAAGATACAGTCGGCAGAATGGGAACTCCAAGCGTGAAGACGGACGAAATGAGTTGACCAGTAACTAGCCATCGTGTGAACACATTAGCGACAGCCGACATCACGTGGGGGTAAATGTTATGATGGTGTTAGGTTATAATTAAGGTTGCATGACCAACATGAATGGACTGAGGCAGTATATAATTCCTATCGGCATAGAATTACTTTGTCTTTGGAATCATATTTCACGCAAAAAGCACGTAAGTTAATCGAACTTATCCAAGTTGTAATGAACGCTATTTATAAACGTCTTTTGATTTTAACATTTAAAGAAACTTCTGTTACAATTCTTTTGAAAAGAAACCCAAAAGTTCACTTATTGAAATTTTAAATACATTCTTTTCGATACTGTTATTATTAAGGAGGATTCAAAACAACCCTATCATCCATTTTTATAGATGTACTTGTTTATATCTTCTGTCTTACTTTATGTATGACCTACTCATTTAAGATCAAAGACTAAACATTTAGACATATTTGCAGTTGCATTTTTCATCACAAAACGAACTATGCAATACACTAGTCAATACACTAGTCTCTTAAAAACAAACAAAAAAACAAAACAAAAAATGCGTGTATCAGCGCGTGGGAGAACAAATAGCTTCTTTAAATTGCAATATATATTATACTAGTAGTGTCGCCCGGCGTTGCTCGGATTTGTAAGGAAAATAACTATATAAGCATTTTTAGAGAGTTACTTCCCTTATATAATAGCCAAAAAATGCATTCAAAATGGGAAAAAAATGATGGTAATTTTTTTTTAAATCGTAGACTCATCGTAGACGCGCGCTAATACCCAGAAGGGCTCGATATGAATCACAACTATAAGATACCCGCTTTTGGTTAAACTTCACCGTAACATGTGGGAGTAGTTAGGAATCTAAATCGTAGGAGACAGACATACAACTTCCCTTTTATATATAAAGATTTGAACCTCTTAAATTCACAAACACCAATATCTCTCTTCCTCTCTCGCATTCTCTCTCGTGCTCTTTTCTCTGTGTATGTGTATGTGTGTGTGTGCGTGTGTGCGTGTATGTATGTATGTATGTATGTGTGTGTGTGTGTGTGTGACTTTTGAAATAAAATCATGTGAACTTCTAGAATTCATATGATGAAATGTTTATTTAATTTAATGCTTTTCAGTTCATATTTCCTTATATTTCAGCATGACAAATCATTTTCTTAACGCGATTGAAATCGGTAGCATATTTGAAAGAAAAAGCAAGTGCCTTCTTATTTTCATTCATAATCACATTCTCATAACATTTTTTATAGTTTGTTTTTAATATATATATATATATATATATATAAATATGCATATACAAGCATGATACACACATACATACATATATATATATGCACGCATACACAAGCAAATGCATAAGTGTGTGTGTGTGCGCATATACATATAGATATGTATGTATATACATATATATGTTTATATATATATGTGCACGTGTATGCATTTATGCATGTGTGACTATATGTGTACATACGTATACACGTATATAGGCACATATGCTCCAATTGTACATATAACTGTAAGTGCATAGCATGTGTATAAATGTACATATGTATGTGTGTATCTATATTTACTGCCTAGTCACTGTCGCTTTCTATACACTTAGAAAGCTAACTCACGTTTCAGGAATGTAGCTTTAATGAGGTTCGT
>NC_042998.1:145676411-145683911 GCF_006345805.1 Octopus sinensis | reverse complement strand
ACTCTTAACTAGTTTTCCTCTTTTCATGGTTACTTTGGCGCATTTTTCTAATCCAAATTTCATATCTATTTCTTTGGTAAACCCATGAACTGTGTTTAATAGCGTTTCCAGTTGTTTGTCATTTACAGCGTATAGTTTTAGGTCATCCATATATAAAAGGTGGCTGATCGTTTGCCGTAACATTTATTTCCGCATCCAGTTCTATTTAGCATATCAGATAGAGGTGACAGTGCCAAGCAGAAAAGGAGTGCTGAGAGCGTGTCTCCCTGGAATATTTCTCTTCTAATGGGGATGGCTTTGGTTTTCATGAGTCCCTCTTTTGTTTGGAGCTGTAGCACTGTTTGTCATTTATTCATAGAGTGTCCTATGAATTTTATAATTGTTGGTGCGACTTTGTTAATGACTAGTGTTTCGAGGATCCATGTATGGGAGATGCTATCAAACGCCTTTTTGTAGTCGATCCAGGCCATACTGAGGCCTTTCTTCTTTCTGTGGCTGTCTTCAGTTACGGCTTTATTAATCATTAGTTGATCTTTACAGCCATATGAGCCTTTGCGGCATCCTTTCTGCTCTTCTGGAAACAGGTTGTTTTCGTCCTGGTGCTTGTTCAACCTTTGCGATATCATTGCAGTAAATGCCTTGTACATTGTAGGGAGACAGGTTATTGGTCTGTAGTTTTCTGGTTTTGCTGTCTCATTTGATTTGGGAATTAAGATGGTTTTCCCCTTCGTGAGCCATTCAGGCATTATCTCTGGCTCTGCTAGTATGTTGTTAAAGTTTTCAGCCAGCTTTTTGTGCATTCCTGTTAGATATTTCAACCAGAAGTTGGGGATCTTGTCATGCCCAGGTGCCTTCCAGTTGCTTAGTCTTTGCAGTGCCTGGGTGACCTCTTTAGTTGTTATGGGAGTCCAAAGTTGCTCATATGCTGAGTTTGTTGTTTTGATACTCCTTTTTTTGTTGTTGTTCGTTCGCCGACCATATTTCTCTCCAGAATTCTTCCACTTCTTCTGCCGTTGGTGCTGCAGTGATTTCTATTTTATTTTTGCCAAGTTCTTGGTAGAACTTTTTGGGGTTGGAGTTGAACTTTTTGTTTTGTTCAAAGAAGCGCTGGCGTTTCTCGTACCGGCAGATCTTTTGTGCTTTGGCAAGGATATCTTGCTTCAGCTTTTCTTTTATCGCAGGTAAATCTTTTTCTGTGATGTTATATTTGCGGAGTATTTTTGATTTCTTTTTGTTGCTCAGTAGCGTTGATTGTCTACTAATTTCATTAAGAATCGACAGATCTTTTCTCATTTTTTGTATTTTGTTTTGGATGTTATTTATCCACAGGGTTTGTTTGGGTGGGTTTGAGTGAGTATCCAGCTTCTTTTGTGGCCGCAGTGGCTGCTGCGTATACTAAGTCATTTAGCTCAGTGATATCGCTTTTTGTTTCAGTAGCTATTAGTTCCCTGACGGCTAGGTTTATGCTGTTTATAATTGGTGTTGTTGTTTCGTCTATTTTGATTTTTGGGAGGTATGGTCGGTGGTCCATTTTGAGCTCTGTGGTTTTCAGTTCTTTGATTATTTTACTTTGTATATTATCATAATCATTAGGCTCCCCTTCGCTGTTTCCAGGTTTTAGATTTGTGTCGCTTTCTTTCTTATTTATATGTTTGTTTGCCGTGTTTTGGCTTGCTGTTTGTCGTGTATTATTATGCATCCTTACGGTCTGGGTTTGTTGTTTTTTGCTTACATCGTGTTTGTTGGGAATGTTACGTTTGTCTTCGTGTTTTACTGTTTCAGTGTTTTATATTATTGGGCATTGTTGTGTGGCTTCTATCTACATTTTCCTGGTGTAATTTTTTCTTTTAGATGTTCTATTTCTATTTCTGATATTTTTTTTGCGTTGAGAATGTATCTTCGTACGTTGGCTAGATTATTAGGGTTCATTGCTGTATCCAAGTCTATATTTATGTTATTTTCCTTCCATATTTTATATGTATGTGTTGTTGTGTTTTCATTTTTTGGGTAGAGCACTGCTGTGAAGTATGCGTGTAGGATAGAAATGTATTCCTCACGTGTCCATTTATGTCTTTTGGGTTTTATTTGCGGGACATGAGGAACAACGTCCGGCCCATTATTTTGACGGTCGTCATTTTCGTAGGGTACCGGTCCGTTCATTTCTGTTGTCACATTGTTTTGCACGTGTAGTTTTTCGTACTTTTTGTGTTGTAAGTTTAAAGTACGTACCTCCCGATTGTTATTCTTGGGTTGAATAATATCGGTGGTATTTAATTTCTTCGTAGTTCCTTTGTACATGGTGTTTGGGGTCGGGGATGATCTGGTGTTGATGGTTCGTAATGTGCCACGCATGTTTACATGTGTTGTGTTAGAGGTGGAGATGATATCGAGTCAAAATACATCATTTCGTTTCGAAAATAGTAATAAATTTTAATGAGTATTACTTACTCGGATACAGTCCAATCCTTTGTTAGTAAATCTTTGGCTCCATACGATGTCCTTGTTTTCGATGTTTGTGGATAGATTTCGGAGCTGTTTTATCGTTCTTACATCTTAAACGTCCCCGGTGTTTCTTAAACGTCCCCGGTGTTCTCTTAAACGTCCCCGGTGTTTCCTTAAATGTCCCCGGTGTTTCCTTTATTATTATTATTGTTATTATTATTTGTAGTAGCAGTAGTAATAGTAGTAGTAGCAGCAGCAGAAGAAGAAGTAGTAGTAGTAGTAGTAGCAGCAGCAACAACAACAGTAGTAGTGGTAGTAGTAGTGGTAGTAGTAGTAGTAGTAGTAGTAGTAGTAGAGTAGTAGAGTAGTAGTAGTAAAGTTGCTATCTTCAGCATCATTATTGTTGCTATTATCATTATTGAGTGAGAAAGCAGCGCGTGCCATCAAAGTAACACTGGGGTAAAATATACGAAGCCCACTATACTCATCATGACTACCCGTCTGATAAGGGTACACAAGGCACATGCGTCACAACCATGTGTGCGTGACATGGTGATCTCGTATCAAGATAAACGGCATATGACCTTGCAGGTGGGGCTGAGTTAGAATTTTCTTCAGGAAGAGTAGACCATCCTGCTCAAAAGGTCCATGAATAAGGGTTATTTAAGAATATTGAAGGAAACACCCATGTTTCCAGAGGTGATGTATATAACATCAAATGATATTGTGCAGAATATTTGCTGTAGCCCATCTTTTATACCAAGACAAAACATGTACTATCAGTTAAGATCAAAAGACATGAGAGCAACTACCTGGTACTGTATCAGGGCATTTATTATTATTATCATTATTGAGTGAGAGAGCAGTGAATGCCATCAAAGTAACACTGGGGTAAAATAACGAAGACCAATATACCTATCATGACTACCTGTCTGACAAGGGTACACCAGGTATATACATCACAATCATATGAACGCGACATGGTGATCTCATATCGACATAAATAGCACATGACCTTGCAGGAGGGGTCCAGATAGAACTTTCTTCAGGTCGAGTAGCCCATCCTGCTCGAAAGGTCCCGGAAAAATGTTGTTTAAGGATGATGAACGAAACACCCATATTTTCACTGGTGAATTATTCAAGCCCGAAGGAATTCCTCTCAACATATGGCTATGAGGCTCCCCCACTACTTCTGCTCATAATCAGAGATTCACATATCGTCAGCCACCATGGGACATGCTCAACTGGTTAAGGTCAAACAACTGATAAGAAAATCTGTAATATTGAGCAGAATATTTGTTGTAGCTCATCTTTTATACCAAGATGTATATGATATATACCAAAATGTATATGATAACATTTCCAATCAGTTAACATCAAAAGCCATGAGAGCCACTGCCTGGTACTGCATCAGGGCATTCTTGTTGTTGTTGTTGTTGTTGTTGTTGTTGTTGTTGTTGTTGTTATTATTATTATAATTATAATTATTATTATCATCATCATCATTATTATGAAGGTCTAACAGCAAATATTATAGCCATTAGACTACCCACACCTGATTTGTTTATTTTGGCGAAAGACTTCTGTGGGAAAAACCTCACTTTTCAGAAATACGGATAGCAGAAAATTGGTGCAAACTCGATTAACGACATACTTCAGACTTTACTCCTGGGTTAGTAGCCTTCACCCAGTGTTGTAGGATAAATGTGCACCTTGGCAATAAACTAGAAATTTCTCATTTTCACACACACACACACAAAATGTGTGTTGCGTGTGTGTGTGTGTGTGTATTTGTATGTATGTGTTGGATAGGCTTTGACACTTCTACGTGCACCCTCTCCCCACTTTGATGGGTTCTATTTCTCATCTGGCAAGATGTACAAAAGCAACCCAATTAACCAAGCAGACTTGGCGGTTTTGCCAGTTTAGTCGACCACGGCCCAAGCATGCACCTAATTTTCCTGGGTTTCATGTTACTGGCAGCATTTCCCTTCTCTGTATGTATATATGTATATAGGTATGTATATAAATATGTGTGTGTGTGTACGTGCGTGTGCGTGCGTGTGTGTATAAACAATTGCAACGTGGAAGGTGTTTTTCGTCGCTTTGAGACCGCGACCTATTCACTGACAACATTCCGTGCTGCATTTTTGTCAATGAACAGGTCGCGGCCTCAAAGTGACGAAGATATTTTGGCAAATTAAATTTAAATGTTGAAGTGAAACTAACGGCTTTTGTGTGCTTTAAATGGCTTATAAACACATTCCACGCTCCAATTGTCTTCGTTCCAGCACACTATCTCAGATCAGGTCACTTGCTATGCAAGTACATCTTCGTAATATATATATATATATATATAATTTAATAGACACAATACATGTTTTTATGTGCTACTAATAGTTTCATATGTTGAGAAACACCTCAATCATAATCATCAGGTACTAACAACAGTTATAAAATTTACAACATTCTACGTCAGTAAACCACTATTCCCGAAAGTTGTTTTTTATACCTTCTATGGAACTGCTCAAAACTTACTAACTTCCTACATCGGGATCTTTGAATCTCCCCTTTACACACACACACACACACACACACACACACACACACCACACACACACACACACACACACACACACACACATACAAACACACATGTACGCACGTTGCTTTATGTTGAATGAATGAGAAAGGAGTGCGCAGTACAGTAGTAGAAGATATGGTCTTTTTATTGTTATTGTCACTCCGTTTTCAATTAAAAATTGTAAATGACATAAAACACAACTACATACATACACACAATATAATAATACATACATACATACATACATACATACATACATACATACATACATACATACTACATACATACATACATACATACATACATACATTACATACATACAACATACATACATACATACATACATACATACATAATACATACATACATACACTACATACATACACTACATACATACATACTACATACATACATACATACATACATACATACATACATACATACATACATACATACATACTTATGTTCTTGTTCATATATATATAAGTGAAGATGACCAATTTACTATTAATAACAAACAATTATTAACTTCCTAATATCCGTTTTCTTTCCTTCTTATATATATATATTCTTTTCTTTTACCTGTTTCAGTCATTTGACTGAGGTTATGCTGAATCACTGCATTGAAGGGTTTCTCCATTTCTCAAGCGGTGACGGGGGGGGGGACACAAACACAGACACACACACAAAGACACACACACAAATACACACAACACATATATGACGGCCTTCTTTCAACTTTCGTCTACCAAATCCACTTGCATGGCTTTGGTCGGCCGAGACTGTAGTAGAAAACATTTGCCCAAGTTTCCACGCAATAGGACTGAACTCTGAACTATGTGGTTGGGAAGCCAGTTTCGTACCACACAGCCACGCCTGAAATGTAATTTAATATGTATTTGTGTGTATAATGAGGAAGATAAAGAGAAAGTGAAGAAAAATAGGGATACAGTGAGGGGTGAAAGCAAGATTATTTACACACACACACACGCACATACATATATATTATATATATATATATACATATGCATATGTATACATACATATATATATATATATATAATATATATATATATATATATATATATATATATATATATATATATATATATATATATATGCATGTGCAAATATATATAATACATATATATACATACATACACACATATACATGTATATATATATATATATATATATATATATATATATATATTATATATATTATATATATAATATAAACTCACGTGCTTATTCCAACATATGCGCAACTAGAGCTTTTTCTGTTTCTATTCCTGTTTCATCGTCGCAAAATAGTGTTCGGAATTTTAGGAAAATTATACGACTGCATCTATATGCATCCAACTCTAATTAGCTGCACTTCACCATCTATGTGTATATAGGTGTGTATATATGTGCACACACACACACACACATACACCACACACACACACACACATACACACACACACACACAAACATACGCACACATAAGCACACATCCATACACTCGCACATGTATATTTATATCTACATTCATATACATGTGCGTGTATACATACACACACGTTATCACTCATCTGCTCTTCAACACAGTAATTGACGTACCATTACTAAGGCGATGAAAAAGTCCACGAACCTGCATTTGCAGAAAATAATCTATCTATCTATCTATCTATCTATCTATCTATCTATCTATCTATCTATCTCTATCTATCTATCTATCTATCTATCTATAAATCAGTGTGTCTGTCTGTCTATCTATCTATCTGAGTATCTATTTTATAAATATAATTTAGTATAATACAATATGGTGCAATATATATATATTACTCTGTATGCATGTTGCTGTGTGTGTGCACACATTTGCGTGCATTAACGCTGCATGAAAGTGTATATAAAAATGTCTATGTATTTACCAAACGTTAAGGCTGTACTTGATAATGATTCTCCCATATTTTATTGATTTAGTGAAAATTATTCACTTATTTAGGAATATGACAAACGGGGCTAATTGCACCCTGAGCATCTTTTTTTAGATGATTTCAGGAAGAATCTTTCGCAAAAAACCCTCAAAAAAAAAAAAAACTACAGATGCGCGTATGCGCAGATACGCTTACATATTTATGCACACTGAATCACAAACAACTGCTTGCACGCGCACACATATATATATACATATTTACATCTATATATGTACATAGATACACACACATACACTCACCCCCGCTTATATAGCGTTATATATATATATATATATATATATATATATATATATATATATATATATATATAGACATACATGCATACCTTTGTGGGACACAAGAAAGATAGGATAGTGTTTGTGATGTGTGTAAGTGTGTGTGTGTGTTGTGGTTGTGTATGTAAAGTTGAGAATATTATTTTAAAGCCAGTTCAAGCATGACAAAGGAATTTTATGTGGTGACAGAATACTGGGAATAGTGTCATCCGAACAT
>NC_042998.1:145648911-145673911 GCF_006345805.1 Octopus sinensis | reverse complement strand
GAATAAAATCAGAATAGGCCACAGTCTGACTAATAACTTAGCTACAATAATAGCCTCAATGAATACTAAAAAAACTTGACACATTCTATGAAACTAGAAAGATTGTGAACAATAAAAATAACAACCAACCAACTAATAGGACTAAGGCCCCACTAACGCAACGTTTCCTGCTAACTTAGGTACAGACCTGAATAATAATTCCCCCCTCCCCACAATACAGCACGAACGTAGATGCACCTAATTATTTATGCGGCTGTAGAGATGGAACAAAGTGCCATTTCTCAAATAGATGTAAGACAAATAGCGTGGTTTACCAATGTGACGTCCGCACAAATAACCAGACGAAATCATACACCACAAAAAGATGCTGCGATCTTTGCCTATCGGAACGCCTAGATATACTTACGGCTAAACAAACCTTTTTGAACAAAAGATTTGAGAACGACAATTTTTGTCTTCACGTGGGCCTTTATGTATTTTAAAAATACCGGTAGAATAGCCCCTCTTGTCTTCATGCAGGTCTCTATGCCTTTTATAATCCCAAACTAGAATACTCATCTATATGTCTAAGTAACTGGGAAACACCTTACGCACTTACACACAAATAGTCACCTCGCAAACCCACTTTGCACATACATAGGGCCTTTCCTAGCACTAAGAACTTCCTAAACTCTAGCAATAAGATAATTATTAGCCATAATACATTTTCAGACCACCCAAACTTTGGTACGCGTTAGCTCCCTTTTCACCCTGTTAGAGTTATCCCCTTCACCTACACCGCCGGTGATAACTAACCGTAGAATATAAAAATTGAATACACACATGCGAAAAAGTGTGCTTAATTAGACTAGGAACCCCGCACCTAAATAATACTCACTCCGCCCTAATTACTCAACGAAACTAACCAGTCTACCACAAGCAAACATCTACCCAGCGAATTTACTAGCGCAAGAACAAAATTTTATGTAAGAATTGCTACCTCTGTTTTATATTACTATCACATATGTATCAATTATTTTCGCATCCTAACCGATACATCTATCTATATTCGCATTAAAACGATCGTAAATGCCGCCTTCATTTTTGCTTCTTCCTTCTTTGTTATCTAATTAAATTAAAGGCATACCAGCGAAAACCACGAGTTTCCCATTGTTATTATATCCATTTTCTTCTCATATGTATATATATATATGTATATATATATATATATATGTATATATATATATATATATATATATTATATATATATATATATATATATATATATATATATATATATATATATATACATATACTTATATATATATATATGTATGTATATATACATACATATATATATACATACATACATATAAATATATGTATATATGTGTATATATATATATAGTGAGAGTTCACGAAAAAAACAAGACGAAGACAGGTGGTGTACTAAACAAACACACACACACATATATATATATACATACACACACACATATATACATATATATGTATATGTATACATACATATAATGTATATAAATGTATATATATGTATATATATGTATATATATATATATATATATATATATATATATATATATATATATATATATATACACACATATACATGTATATATATATATGTATGTATATATATATATATATATATATATATATATATATATATATATATATATACCCACAGATATATATATTCCGATACTGGTTCAAAATATTAATGTTCAAATGAACGATACTCGATATACATGTAATAGAAATAGGAAAGTCAAAGTGCCATACAAAATTGATTTACTATATCACGGACAAATACTGAATCCCTGCGTAAAACATCGACTTCAAGGAAATCTATAAACCTATTCAAATAATTGGTGTGCCCTGGCAGCTATTTCTTGTAAATCAGTCATAGTGGGATTACAAGTTTGAATCTTAAATCGAAGAACAATGAAGAATATGCTTAGAATATACATATTTAAGTTTTACTTCTCTTAGTCTTTACAAAATCTTGTATTTTCTCATCGTATATGATCGTGTATAGTGCTATTTCATGCGTATTAGAAATCGTCAGTATGACATAATTCGAGGCAGACAAATGAAACTAAATTAAACATTTTGCGAAGCGAAACATTTCTTATAGATGGGAAATAATTACAGTTTAGAAGACATTCGTGGAATGTGCACTTTTCTTCTTTTCTTCTCTTCTTTTTCTTCATAGATCTATTATTTGCCTCAAACATTTATATAAGGTAAACACGAACAGATGAATGGAAAGAAGAATATACGAGAATGTACCGAACAATTTTTAGTAAATTAAACTGAGGTGTCTAATATATTAAGCACCGTGGGTAATTTATTGCAGTATGACTTGAATATGAAATATTGTTTGCTTCTATTTTTTCTTCATAGTTGAGGGGTTTTGAGGGAGTTACTGCATTTCGCAAGTGTAATTGTTGCCTCAATCACTGACCTTGGAAAACTAACATAGATTTGACCAATAATCCATGTACTTGTAGCTGAAGGCCAGAAGGTTCTCTTTGATGTCACACATTTTGAAAAGGAATACTCCAAGGCCATTGCATGCTTGTGTCTGTTTATTTTAATATTAAATCCATTGATATTTCTTTTATAAAATATTCAATAGTTATATGATTTTGATTAAAGCAGTAAAAGAAACTATTATAACTCCAACTTGTTTGTTAGCCGCTGGGATTAGCTACAATGTTGGCAAACAGCTGGATTTATTGACAGCATTTTTTTGCTGACATGGGGATGGAAACTGGACAAAAGAAATGTTCTTAATCAGAAAGTTAACATGAGAAAATCAGTTTCTGTACGAAAAATATGAGCAATCAATGGTTCTTCTATCTTCCTTTTTCTACACGAGTGCTGCAAATAACTAGACGGTGGAAAATATAATATATAAAGGGATTAAATGTTTGCAAAATACTCTGAGAAATGCAGGTGATGATTTAAGCAAATTATGCAAGGGGATGTCAAGGAACGTATATAAAAGTAGAAAAGATATTGCATAAACTTACATATGTTCTTTATTATCGTATATTTCGTGTAAAATTTCCCTTTTAAAATACAAGGAAGAAAATAGTTAGAGTTTGGAGAAATGTGTGTTGCAATGAAAGTATTTCTTGAATTCTTGTATTACTACCAGCTAATAGTGTGGTGTGGCAACAGTAGCAGTAAATGAATTAGTATGACAAGTTAATGCGGATGTGTGAAGGAGTGTGAAGGAGATCACTGAACAATAGCCGGTAAGATATCTGAGAATTTCTTTGTACAAATAGGGTGAGCTGTACAAAGCTGTGAAGTTTGGTAAAGCCTGCTATTGTGCTGTAGTGAATGCATGCGAGAAATAATTCAGAAACGTGAGAGAAAACGAGTAGATGGACGGTAGATAAAGCGAAGTGGTTAGAGAAGCCATTACGTACGATTCAGTTCAGTTCTGTTGCTACTTTCGGGTTTATGATGCTCCATAAAAGTAACCGACTTGACTCTCAAGTTACCAATATTTCAGTCAGTAACTACGATGGATGTACCTAACTCTGCCTTTCATATTTTCGAGGTCGATAAAGTGAAGTATTAGTAAAGTCTGGGGTCGAGATTATCAACTCAAGATTGCTGGCCTTGAATGCTGTAACAGACCAGCATCTTCATCAAATATTGTGATGACGGTCACTTATAGGCCATGGAAACCGGATGACCAGATTTATGAGCTTTAGGGCTCGAAGTATTTATTTTGCTATTTTTAGAAAAAGAATTAAAGAATTATTTTTTCTTTCTTATAAGTGATACAATAAGTGCAGTATAGCTAAATGGTTCCGGGTTCGGTCAAGCTGCGAGGCATCTTGCGAAAGTGTTACTTTTTAGCGCATCGAGTTGATCCATATCATATGGGGGAAACTGGGTTGACGGGCACTGAATAGAAGCCTGTCGGGTGAATTGTACACAGCTTGTCACACACACACTGTATCACACTGATTCTGCCGGAGAAATATATTGAGGGTGCTCGTATCTGTGGAATATTCAGCCTCTTAAACGTTAATTCAAGAGCAATTAAAACCTCGTTGTCGTATGACAGAGATCCACCACCATCACCAGATGAAACAGAGAAACTGGAAAACAATGTGTTTTAGCTATTTTTTTTATAGCATTGTAATGTCATATTAAACCATTTTCTTTCCTTTCATCTGTCATATCCTGGATATATCGCTGGATCAAAAGTAGGGGAGTTTCTCTGTTGGATCACGATTGTATTGGCATCTAAAATAAGTAGTGAAATCCCGGTACTGTTACTAGGTCATACTCCTTTCTGGTCGACTATGAACGCTTTTATGTTAATGATTGCACCCCATCTCTCTCTCTCTGTATGCATGTATATATGTCTATGTATTTATGTATGTATGTATGTATGTATGTATGTATGTATGTATGTATGTATGTGGATGAACGGTTGAGGAGTTCACTTTGCAACCATGAGGGCTCTATCTCACTGAGCGGCATCTTAAAAAATGTTTATGTGCCAACTCATATGTTGTAAGTGAAACTGGGTCGACGGAAACTGTATGGAAGCTCGGTGGACGCGTCATACCCATATTTTAATAACTACAGCTTGAACACACATATTGCGCGACGCTGATTCTGTCAGAGAATGATGTTAAGGGTACACATATCTGCGGAATACCCAGCCACTCATATGTTAATTTCGAAGTAGTTGATCGAAGAACTGAGTCCCCATCGTAGAGCAGCGGGAATCCATCACCACCAGAATAGGAAACAGAGAATCTAGAAAAGAATGCGTTTTGAACCATTTTTATACAGCAATGCAATATCAAATCAACACATTCTTTAATTTTTTTTTTATTGAAATCGAGTAAAATTTTGACAAACAAATTTTGAACGATTTTAAAGCCTTCCAAATTATAGTAATACTATGGGTGACTCTATGAAGAAATTTTTCTTGACTATGCTATTATAATCGAGTTTTTCCTAGTAATGTAGCAAACGTATTTTCAATACCTTTGGATTGTTACACAGGAAAATCTTGTTTTAAATCACGCCAACAGCAAGATCCTAAGTATTGATTCATTACGTTTACAATTCAGATATTTCACGGCCAATATCAAAATATATTAATTTCTTTGGTAGCATGTTCACTAAAATGCATCGAACGTTTTTATGTATAGGAAAAATCGTAGAGCAAAAATTCTGAAATGCATAGGGATTTTTTCACTGAAACACATCGAAATTTTTTAAGTTGAGCAAAAATCGTTGAGAAAGAATTTCTGAAAAACATCGAGGTTTTCAGAGAAGTACATCGAAATTTTTTTAAGCATAACAAGAATCGTAGAGCTCTTGGTGTATTAGGACTATGGTGGCATTTCGATTTTCGGCTAAAAGAAAACATTGGGAAAGGCATAAACCTTGCAACTTCTCTTTTGTTATTCTCTCCTAAAATTATAGGGTTATATTTCTACTCCAAAGAAACCAATATTTTCATAAAATATCACAAAATTATGAGACTTCACTGTTAATGTTTGCTTTTGTCATTTGTTTTTATTTACAATTACTGAGTATGTCACTCGTAGAATGATAAAGGCAATAAAATTGAAATTCTCCTTTTATCGGCTGCAATTTATCTCAGGAATTAATGCATCTCTTTGAGGTGTTAATATGTTCGTGAATAGAATATTGTGGTTATTAGAGTGTTTTAATGAGATTGAAATAATTTTTTTGATATTCACGAATCGATAAAATTACTTCGGTAATATTTCTGGTGATATTTTTACTAACGTAGCATATGTTAGCTAACATTTGGGGCAATAATGTATAAACTGGGCATGAGAAACGCCATTTGGGTGAAAAATTATGCTCATTCAATATCAACGAATTTGTTAAAGAAATCTTATTCTTGGTTTTATATCTTGAAACAACTCCATTTCATCACTGCACTACATTATGACCACAGAGATTATTCATAATTAATATTGGTTTCACATTTTGCAACAAAGCTAGCAATTTCGGGGGATGGGATAAGTCGATTATATCGACCCCAATATTGAACTAGTACTTGTTTTATCGAACCCGGAAGGATAAAAAGTAAAGTCGACCTTAGCAGAATTTGAACTCAGAACGTAAAGACGAGCGAAATGCCGCTAAGCACTTTGACCGGTGTGCTAACGATTCTGCTCGCTCACCGCTTTAATTCATACTCAGCACACAATAAATATTCAATAGTAGAAACAATTCATCTTGCTATAAATATCATTGAATGGTACAAGCTCACCCACGAAAAAAATAACAGGGAATTCAGTATAATTGATAACAGTTTCGTTAACTTGATACTCTGAGTTCAAATCGTCTTATAGGCACAGAATCATAATAGAACAGAGTACTCTGTAGTTGTATATTAACTAATTCCATTAGATCTACCACCAGCGTGGATGTACCCTGACAGCATAGTTAATTCCATTATACAGTGACAAATATCGTAAAGCAAATATAAGCATTAGCTGAGTTGTGACTACGCCTAATTTCGATTTGGAGTTCATCTCATTTATGTCACTAATGCTATAGTTAAACGAATCATTGACATGTCACTTACCCTTCAAATAACAGCACATGCTCTTTTTAATTATGACCCAACCTAGACAGATTGAAACTATCTTTTTACATATATTCCTCTACATTCCATATGCAACAAGACCTCATAATTTCAAATACCCCCAAGCAAATTCACCACCATCACCATCACCACTAACCACTTTGATATTCTCCTCAGAATATCAGACCTCTGGAATTTTTCCCCGCTTATGTTACATATAATTGTCTCACATTCATCAACTAGCAAATGTTTAAGATGAATATTAACGACATTGATCTTACTGGCCTCTAAAGGCATGCGACAGCCATAGGGAACAGTCCTTTCCTCCGAATCAAGCCAACAGGTCGCTAATTATACAAATAAATAAATATTGGACCTTGCCAGAATGGGTACAGTTTAAATTTACTGTATTTGATGTTTCAAGGTTCACTACAGACTATAACTTGAAAAGACATAAATTTCTATAAATTCAAATATTATGGCTTTGTGCTTTTAAGAAATTCATATTGTAAAAATTAAGGGAGGAGTTGTGGAAAATTTCGGAAGAGCGAATTGAATATTTTATTATACTACATGTGATTTTTATTTTATGTTTGCATTCAAATTGAATTTGGATTGATTTCATCATCTTAGGGTCTATAAAATATGCACTTGTTTTACACTTAAGTCCATTCACTTAACTATGCGCTATAATATATAACATACTGAGCTAGCAAGTTAGCCTCAACGCAAGTGTTGACACACAAGAAATAGCAGCCATTTCCTTCTGACTCCTATATATTTCTCACATGTGTGAATATCGTTAGTGAAAGCCGGACGCTACGCACCAGCAAAAAAGCGGGCTCTAAAACACCCGCAGGATTGTGAAGACAGAAGAAACACTTATACAAACATAAAAAAAAAAATGAAATAATGAAATCGAGAAAGTGAATCAAGATTTGTTTAGAAATCAACACCACCACAGTCACCAGTATATAACGGCAGCACAATACATTCAACAACACCAAAATCGTTCACAAACACTAATATAGACACTGCAGTACTATACATTCAACAATTCTAGTCATTAACTATATAGACATTATACCTATTGAACAAAATACTCTAAAACTAAATACATATTAGTCAAGGTGACATGAAAATATGTTGAATTTCACACTAGAAATAATTGAACTCATAAAAAACAGACTCACGAACACAATACACCAAAACCACTCACTCGAAATTAAATCCAGTATGAGACAATTAAATTGGGAAATACTAATAAATAAATGGTTAAATAAATAAACGTTAAAAACACAGAAAACAGGAAAACATTTGTATCCGACGTAAACAAAAGAAACTAATAGGAAAACATTATACGGAGTTATTAGCAACAACAAAAATAACAACAACATGACTCATATTACAAAAAACTACCTCAAATAATATGTTGCGACACCAAGCAAACAGCTTCATTAAACATTTCTTGAAAACCATCTACTAAAATTCTGACAAAGGACTCACGAAATACAAAATTTAAAATGCTCACCTTACACCTAAGCACGATTTTAACTCTCTCCTTTGACCAGAGACCTAAAAGGCAATAGAGAAAACTTAAGTCTAAAATCTGAAAAGCATTAGGGCCAGATAAAATCTCGAGCACATACATCATAAACAGCTTGGAACGAAATATATCAATGCACTCACCAACTTGTACCAACGTTGCCAAATTTCTAGAATATGGAATCTGGGCGAAAGTGTGGCAATTCTACACTTCAACCAAAACCCAAGTGATGTAACATTATACAGGTCACTCAACCTTCTATGTCCACCAACAGACATTCTAGAAAATCTAATCTTTGACATAACAGACTCATTTCGTCCTCTCCAAATCACAACACTGATTTGAGTAGCTGAACTCAACCACCACGAACGTACAAAAGATGTTCACAGTCAATGTTATTAGTTTCACGTTCAAAGAAGAACAGAGAGAGTAAAGGGTATAACAATTAGGATATAAAATATAAATTTAAAATGAGGAAGCGCAGTAAAAATCAAAGAAAAAAATCAACGGAATCGAGATCCGTTCACATGTTTGACCGTTGACTAAGAGGAAATTTGAAAGGAAAATTGTTTTAACCTTTTCTACTCTAGGCCCGAAGATTTTTCTGCTCAAGACCCGAAATTTTTGAGGAGGGCGCCAGTCGATTAGATCGATCCCAATACGCAACTAGTACTTAATATATCGACCCCGGAAGGATGAAAGCTAAAGTAGACCTCTGCGGAATTTGAACTCAGTGTGTATATATATATATATATATATATATATATATATATATATATATATGTGTGTGTGTGTGGTACGTATAGTGTGTGGTGTGTATGGTGTGTGTGCATCTGATGATGTGAACTCTCTCGTCATTTCGACGCTTGAGGGTTCAGCAGGACAACACGATGCTGGTGTCTTCGTTTGCTGAACAACCTGCACGATTATTATTATTATTATTATTATTATTATTTTTTTCTTCTTTCAAATTTGCTTCCATTTCTTGCCGAGTGTCTTCCCGAATCCTAGGGCAAAGAAACTCATAGTATACATTGGTAGGCCATTAAACCAAACTCAATAGTTCGTTCATTTTTTTTATTTTTTATTTTTTTAAGTTAAATTAAAATACATGAGCAGCAACAGTTCTCACATCGACAATGCTCTTCTCAATACGTGTGATGTACCAGTTAAGACAATCTTTTGCACTTCTTGTAGGGATGGTAAGCCAGGGATCATTCTCATATATTATTATTATTATTATTATTATTATTATTATATTATTATTATTATATTATTATTATTATTATTATTATTACTATTATTATTATCATTATTATTATGGGTATGGTTTAAGCAGAGCCATTCCCACACTCTCCCTTCAAACTTTGATCTGGTGCAACAAGTACCACAAGCCCTGTAGTTATCGGGGTGCACTATTTGTATGGAGTTACCTTCTCTTAATTGAGTATTTTAGCTGTGTGTATGTAGTGTGATTCAATATTCGGTTGTGATTGAAATCTCACTGGAAAAAATTGTCATTTATTTCTTCATTGCCGATAAAACGAGCGGTGTATGTATGGAATCCACAAAACTATTCCTTCAGAGCAATTGTCCTTGCGTTTAAGTTAGAAATAATTCTTGCATAAATTAGAGGCAGCGCGTTCCATATTCATTCCAAGAACAATTCTATAAGAATTATCTAGAGCGCTCTGTGATTTAAAAAAAATTAAAATGTGAAGCATTCTGAATCAATTTGTATAATTTCGTATTTAAAAATCACTCAATAAAAGACAAAAGTAAAAACATAAATATATAAGATTTTAAAGTGCCACCTACAGAAGAAATGGTTAATGAAAGTGAACCATTTAACTCTGTGATAAGCAGCAAAATGAACACGAAAATCAAAAAGAATAATAAAATTCTGAAATTCAAAAATAGATAAAAAGGATGAATGAAATAATTACCTATTCTTAGAAATTCATTAAAAAAAAAACTCCTGAATATAATATTATTATTATTATTATTATTATTATTATTATTATTATTATTTAGTCATTCCAAGAACTTGACTTTGAAATTAATCGTAGTTTTACGTAAAAAAAAAACAGAACACACGGGAAAGAAAATAAATAAACAAAAGAGATAAAATATAAAAGATAAAATAAATAATTTATATTCTATTTACGTAGAAAGAACTGAATTAATGTCTGAAATCAAAAAGTTTAGCAAGATGATAGGAACTGTGTAGAGCAACTGGTTCATCGTATTTACTTTCTTTCAGGTTACAAACATCATCATCATCATCAACAACAACAATAACAACATCACCCCCGCCGCTGCTGCCACCGTTGCCGCCACCGTTGTCGCCACCCCCGCCGCTGCTGCTACCGTTGCCGCCACCGTTGTCGCCACCGTTGCCGCCACCGCTGCTGCCGTCGCCGCTACTACTACTACTACTATTACTACTACTACTACCACCACCACCACCACCACCACCACCACCACTACTACTACTACTACTACTACTACTACTACTACTACTACTACTACTACTACTACTACTACTCAGCACGCCGGGCAAAATGTTTAGCAACATTTCGTCCGTTTTTAAGTTCTGGGTTCAAATTCCACCGAGGTCGACTTTGCCTTTCATCCTTTCGGGGTCGATAAATTAAGTACCAGTTGAGTACTGGGGTCGATGTAATCGACTTGCTCCCTCCCCTAACATTTCAGGTTTTGTGTCTATAGTAGAAAGGATTATTATTACTAAGTTTGGTTTAGCGTCCGGGCTTTTTGAAGATTGGTAAGATCTATAAGGTTAATGCCCCTCCCGGACATTTGCAAGCTGAAGGATACAAAAAAAAAACATCAATTGCATACGTGGAAACTTCTAAAGTTCTGGTAGAGTACAGAGCAAGTAGTTAGTATTGAACCAAAGTGAGCAGAGTGAACTCATGAAATACAAGAAGTGGAGACTGCTCGAGTGGGAGTGGTACTAAATCTATTCAGATACGTCACTTATAAGAAATACATAAACAACAGGCAAAGTGTGTTATATAAATCTAATGTATACTAATGATATATGTTTAAGATCCAAGGATCCAAGTGAAGGAAGTTTGTAAGCTTTAAGCAGTCCGTGACAGGTATAGAAAACAAAATGTTGACAGTGTATGATAAGGAACAGTAACAATTTATTGGCGTGGAAGGTTACACACTTTTCTCCATATCTAAGTTAAAAGTGTCCTCGGCCTGATGAATAGCTTAACTGAGTATCCAGCATTGAGTAATTATTACATCAGAGGATCAGTTAGCTAAGAAAAATATGTAACCTGGATTCTGCCTGTTCCACTCCCTTAATTTGGAATTTTAATATATAGCTATAGAATAGTTATATAATATCTCATAAAAATCTCACAAAATAGAGTTCCTTATTACACCAAACCATAAAAGAAAACCCAGAATTACTCTACATCCCTTATAATATTAATAATATACAAATGTACCAAAACCTTCTCACGAATGACTAACACAAGTTATGTAAATGTGTGTATAAGCTACTAATTACTGTGGATTATTTATTCCATTGCAAATATTAAAGTCGTTAACTTCACGACACCAACTACTTAATCGACCTTCTCTGCCGGTCCACCACGTAAGAAGTAAATACTGTGCTCTACACCACTCAACACAATACAAAATCAGGCAGTAAAACGTTCTTAGACTATATAACTAAACTCTACTGAATTCCCTATAAAATTAATGGATCAAGGATGGAAAGAATATCACAACAAATGACAATATTTATTTCTTTACTACCCACAAGGGGCTAAACACAGAGAGGACAAACAAACGGATTAAGTCGATTATATCGACCCCAATGCATAACTGGTACTTATTTAATCGACTCCGAAAGGATGAAAGGTAAAGTCGACCTCGGCGGAATTTGAACTCACAACGTAGCGGCAGACGAAATACGGCTACGTATTTCGCCCGGCGTGCTAACGTCTCTGCCAGCTCGCCGCCTTAGAGACAAATGACAATATTAAATAAACAAACGAAGATCACAGACTTGTCAAACAAAGCATTTGACTGTTCAAGTGTAAATTTCAAAGTCAACATTCAAATTCCGGTGGTAGTGTCTATACCAATCATATTGGGCACTTTATTATAAAAATAGTTATGACAAACGCCAACATACATCATTCTGAAGATGATACAACGAAAGTCCACAAACGCTGATCATGGATTTAGGAAATTTACTCTTCTAAACTGCAGGAAATTCATACGTAAATATAAAAAAAAAAACTTTTAAAAAAATCATAAAATTAGACCACATTGGAATACATGACTAAAGAAGTTTGTACTTATTTTATATGTTTAGTAGTGAGTGAGTTTTGTGTGTAAATAGTTCGCATATGCTTCCATACGTTTGCAGCTGTTGCTCCATCCACAATCCAACAAAGATATTTTGTTTGGATTATCACACCAAGCAACATACTCCATAACTGCCAAAGCCCAGTGACCGGCAACTTCCTTTAAACTCTAACCACTCAGCACCCTCCTATTCTCTGTCTACCTGACAATCACTCATCTCCATCTATTAATAAACTGCTAATTCTATAGAATCGAAAACAAACAGATGTTTTTCCAGTCAACACTCCATCTTACCATTCTTACTACCAACCCAGACGCAGACAATTTGTATTTCGTTTCGTCTCGCTATGAGGAAAGTGCGAGGTTCAATGGTTAGAGTGCTGTACTTACGATAGAAGGTCGAGGTTTCAGTTAACGGACAGGATAGCGCGTTGTGTTTCTTAAGCAAAACACTTCATTTTACATTGCTTCACTTCGATCAAACAATAAATGTGTAATCCTACGATGGACTAACATCCCGTTCAGGATTATGTTATGATCTCAGTTTATGATTTCGGTCATTTACACGCCATGAAAACCGGGTACCTATCAGTTCTAGCATTCGAAACAATAATATTCAGGGAACATTCTTCTTGTTACCATATCTTAGCACATTTATGCCATCCAGTGCCAATCACACATCAGAAAACTACCTACTTAAACATACCAATAACCTACATTTCCATAGTTTTTTTAACACTTCCTTCCGACCACCGCAAACCCTGCGTCTTAACTGTAAGTGCTACTAATCCTCTAACACGCGTCAACATATACCACGACCAGCAATACTCTGGGATATATTAATACATACATTCAGGAAGATTATGGATATTGTTGTTAAGGACCACCAGGAAAAGAAATGTCTCTATATCAATTTATCAGTCTTCTTACATTTTAACGTTATTCTAAACGAAATTACTCTTTTACTTGTTTCAGTCATTTGACTGCGGCCATGCTGGAGCAACGCCTTTTAGTCAAGCAAATCGACCCCAGGACTTATTCTTTGGAAGCCTAGTACTTATTCTATCGGGCTCTTAGGACGAACCGCTAAGTTACGGGAACGTAAACACACCAGCATCGGTTGTCAAGCGATGTTGGGGAGACAAACAGAGACACACAAACATATACTCACACATACATATATATATATATATATATACATATATACGACGAGCTTCTTTCAGTTTCCGTCTACTAAATCTCCTCACAAGGCTTTGGTCGGCCTGAGGCTATAGTAGAAGACACTTGCCCAAGGCGTCACGTAGTGGGAATGAACCCGGAACCATGTGGTTGGTAAGCAAGCTACTTACCACACAGCCACTCCTGCGCCTATAATCAAGATCTGGAAATAGAGATAAACCGAACATGGGATCTGGAATCAGTAACAGTTCCGATATGAATAGGTGCTTTAGGGAAAAAATAAGCATACAAACAAATACCTAAAATTCCCAGGATTTAAAGTAACAAATATGCATACCACAAAGAAAATAGCACTGCTCGGTAGCGCACGCATAGTACGTAGGGTACTTTCAACGTAGTAAAGAAAAAAAGCACCCAGTCACACTGAGCTGCACTCGTTAATGCACTGAAAGTATGCAATAATGCTAATAGTAATAATAATAATAATAATAATAATAATAATAATAATAATAATAATAATAATAATAATAATAATGATGATGATGATGATAATAATAATAATAATAATAATAATAATAATAATAATAATAATGATAATAATAATAATACATATATGTATATACGTGTATTTCTGTAAATGCGTGCGCGTGTGCATGTGTGTATGTATGTATGTATGTATGTATATATGTATGTATGTATGTATGTATGCCTGTATGTGTGAGTATGTGTGCATATAAATGTGACCTTCCATTTAGAGTCATTGAAAAATAAAGAGTATATGCTTTCTTTCCAGAGTTTCTTTTATTGATATGAAAAGATCGATATAGATATTCCTTTAAACTTCCCTCATCATTATTGATACTAAAAATGCATTACCATTTCCGTAGAAGCTTGCATAAAAATCCATATAGATTCAACACTTTAAATTTGGAAGAGGACTAAGTTGTTATGATGTTAACGTTGTCATCAAGATCATTAGTAACGAATTTTGAATGAAGCGAATTGCGGTTTCGGCTCTTCCTGATTTCTTTTTCTTTACAGTCTTTAACGTTGTATTATTTATCTTTCAATTCTTTCAGTCATTGGACTGCGACCTTGTTAGGGCACGGTCTTGAAGTGTTTATTCGAACAAATGCATCCTAGTATTATGCTTCTTTTCCCCAAAGCCTGGTATATGTTATACCGGCCTCTTTTGCTGAATCGTTAAGTTACAGGGACGTAAGCAAATTAGCACCGATTCTCAAGCGATGGTGTGGGTGACAAAACATACTCACAAACACACCTTTATATAGGCTTCCACTTAGTTTCCGTCTACAAAATTTAATTATAACGTATTGGTCGACTCGGAGTGATAGTAGACCACAGTTGCCCAAGGTGCACGCATTGGAACTGAAACTCAAACCACGCAGCTACAAAGTGAGCGTCTTAACCTCACAGCCGTGCCTCCTTTACGACAACTGGCGACGCTCAGCTCAGAGGTTGGACGCCGACGAAGCTCCACAGCACTTCCCGAAGCCAAAGTTGCACCACAAGAAGGTCATGGTGACTGTTTGGTGGTCTGCGACCGATCTCATCCCTCACAGCTTTTTGGATCCAAGCAAAACCATTACGGCAGAGAAGTACTATCAGCAAATGGATGAACTGCATAAGAAACTCCGACAACAACAGCCAACATTGGTCACCAGAAAAGAACCAATTCTTCTCACAACAACACTCGGCCGCACGTCGCACAACTGACCCTGCAGAAGTTGAACGAATTGAGCTACAAAACTCTGCCTCATCCGCCATACTCACCAGACCTACCGACAACGACTTTTTCAAGCATCTCGACAACTTCCTGCGTGAGAAATGCTTCAAAGACCAAGACGATGTCAAACACGCCTTCAACGACTTCATCGGCACCAGAACGCAGGATTTTTTCGCTACTGGCATAAATAAACTTGTTTCGCGTTGGCAAAAGTGTGTTGATTCTGATGGTGTTTATTTAGATTAATAAAGTTTTGTTTGAGCCGAGATATGTGCATCTGAATTTAAAGGTTAAAAACCGCAAGAACTTTTTTGACAACCTAATATTATTTGTGTATGCATGCGTGCGTGTGTGGGTGTCTGTTTGTGTGTGTGTGTGTGTGTGTGTGAATGTGTGTTTGTGCATGTGTGTGCGCATGAACGTGTGTGTGAGTGCAATGGGATCCAGGTAAGCACCACTATTGTCAAATATCTCCTTAAGTTTCACTTCAATGGTTTGGGAACTCCATGTCACGTTACAAGATGCAGATCAAACACACGCAAATTCATATGCGTACAAACACACCCAAATACACACATGAAATGTATACACAATCACACAATACACACACAAATTTACAGGCACACATTCAAAAACACATACATACACACATACATACACACACACACATACATACATACATAAATACACACCCGCCCAAATATATATTACAAACCTAGCCAAATAACACGCCATAAAATCCTTTATTCTTTTCCCGTCTCTTTCACTGGACCCTGTCTTTATGTTCCTTCATATCTGTCTCTCTTTCTCAGATCTCCTCCTACCCCTCTTTTCCTGTTAGATTTCTAATCTGTAGCAGGTGATTCATTACATCTGGATTGGTGTATAAAGGGTGGTGATGGTGGTTGTGGCGGTGGTGGGATCGTACTAGTGCGTAGTCAGAGATCGATGAGGGGATTGTGGTAGGGGAGAGTCAAATCCTTCTTTGGCGGGAAGCAGTGTGATGAGGAATCAAAATGGCGAACGAGTTTTCTTCGATAACAATCAATAAACTGCCTCCACTAACACTACCGCCAATGCAACCACCACATTACTACTCCTATGTCCACCGTTTGCCACCTACCATCACCACCACCATCATCTCTACGGTGACTACTATCACCGCCACTAACACAGACAACTTCAATCAATTCTACAACCAAATCCACGACCGTCGCCACCACTAACAACACTAAAACCATCACCATCACCAATACCACCGCCATCTTCACTGCCAACACCCTCACCACCAACACCACCATTACCACCTCCACCACTTCTATTATCACCACCACTCTCACTACCATCACAACCACTTCCTCTATCTCCACCACCACCATTACCACCACTAACAACAACACCAACACCAACACCACCGACACCATCATCTCCAACACCAACACCACCGACACCATCATCACCACCATCACCTCCATCAATACCACCACCACCTCCATTACCACCACCTCCACCTTTACCATTACGAACATTACCACCACTATCATCACCACCACCATTATCACAATGACCACCAACACCAACACTAACTAATGCTTCCATTATCTCCACCACGAACGTCTCATGTCACACCACCATCCCCACCATCAGAGATGCCGCCACCATCATTTATTCACCAAACTATCTGCTTGTGAGGCCTTTTGTGATGGTGTGCTGTAGTTAGCCAGAATTCTTCTGGGAACTGCACTTGTTTTTAGTATCAGTGACTTCATTTTGCGTTGTGCATGTGGGGATGGTAAGCGAGGAAGTGCAGAAAAGCCGCGTACGTGTGTCTTTGCGCGCGAGCATGTATCTGTGTGTGTGAGTGTGTGTGTGTATGTGTGTGCGCGTGTGTGTGTGGTGCTTGGTTCGTGTTTATGAATGTATATCTCTGATTGGGATTGTCTGTGTGCGAGTAATTTATGTCACAGTATAAGCATGTGTGTATGTGTTTGTGTGTGCTTGTGTGTGTGTGTGTTGTGTGTGTGTGTGTGTGTGTGTGTGTGATTGAGTGTGCGTGCGTGCGTGCGTGCGTGTCTGTTTATGGATATGGACGTTTGTGCGTCTATGCGCGTATTTGATTGCCGACAGGGAGAAAAGTCGATTTGCACTGTAAAACACCAGATTGCATGAAGATGCGTGGATGGATATACATGGATGGATAGATGAATGCATTGATCAGTGGAGGGAAGGACGGAGAGATGTGAGGGACGGATCAATGGACGAATCGAGAAAGAGAAATAAATTAATGGAAATGTATACACATATCTTCTGATGTGTGGGTCTACATACATATATGCCTACATGCATACATACGTAGCATGTATACATACATACATGCATGCATACATACGTAAATACCTAAATACACGCCCAAAGAAGTCGCACGACTCTGCCACAACTTATCATCAGATGAAAGGATCAGCATATATGAGCAGAAGACCATGCCTGGATATGTTTGTAAAAAGCTCAGAGAAGATAGCAACATTGATCATCAAAGCAGTCTATCATGGACCAACAACCGGATTACTACCTTCCATTTTGAAGGGCATGCGTTTGCAATCCATCAACAGAAAATATCAACCAAATACCTGATGCACAAAAAGGACAGAGATGCAGGAAAAGCAGTAAAATGTGACAACCGAAGCAGACTTTGTGGAGTTAAATTCGAAGATTACATCATAAACAGTTGTCCGAAAACGTTATCACTGTATTTTCTACCGGCGAGACATGATGTTGTAGCTAGAACACTAAATAATGAAATCCGTCGGAAGGATAACTCCAAGGACAAAGAAATAACCCACAGTATGGTAAAAACCATAACTACTCATGATAAGAAGGAGTGCTGGTGGAATGTTCCAGTGAAAACCTCAATAAAATGCAAACGCAACAGACCTGATATAATGATTTGGGATAGAGAAGAGAAACTGTGAACAGTTGTGGAAATTAGCTGCCCAGCGGATGTTAACATAAAGTTAAAAAGAGAACTCCTCTGCTGAACTATTGAGAAATCTGCAGAGTACAAGTTCAGGTTCATACCTGTAACTATTAGGGTACTGGGATATGTAACACACTGCCTAAATACCATTGTTAAGAAATTAAGCTTCACAAAACCAGAAAGGAGAAAGCTGATTCGAAACTACAGATCCAATCCATCACTGTAACTGTAAAAATCTGTAAAACTTTCCAGATGTTTATCATTTAAGTATATACGAGCATGTCTAGATATGCAAGTATATGCATGAGAAGATACATGAAACAAAACATACAAATATACACGTATACATACATACATACATACATACATACATACATACATACATACATACATACATACATACATAACAGTTAATTGGTAGGGCAGGTAGCTAAAATTTTTTCTTCTAAAATTTCCCGACAAATGATCACTTACCCTGAAATATCAGGGTAAAAGTACAAACAATCTACCTGTTTATAACTTGCATTGATTTGGCTTTAAAAAGTATCATTTAAAGCGCACACTCTCACACACATATATTAAGTAAACACACTAATCGACTTATATATGTTAGTCCAAAATATTTATATATAATAATAATAATAATAATAATAATAAAACAATAATAATAATAATAATAAATATATATATATATATATATATAATATATATTAGACGGCGGAAACTGAAAGAAGCCTGTCGTATATATATATATATATATATATATATATATATATATATATATATATATATGTATGTATGTATGTGTGTGTATATGTTTTTGTGTCTGTGTTTGTCCCTCTAGCATTGCTTGACAACCGATGCTGGTGTGTTTACGTCCTCGTCAATTAGCGGCTCGGCAAAAGAGAACGATAGAATAAGTACTGGGCTTACAAAGAATAAGTGCCGGGGTCGATTTGCTCGACTAAAGGCGGTGCTCCAGTATGGCCGCAGTCAAATGACTGAAACAAGTAAAAGAGTAAAAGAGAAAAAAAAATATATATAGGCACATATGGGTATAGGTCGTCACCAACAGTAAACAATATGAAATACGAACACAAATGAGTTAAATACGCAAAGAAGGAAACAAAAAAGGAAAACAGGATAAGTAATTCAAAAAATACAAAGAACGAGTGTTCATCAGTTGTCGGCTGTCTATCTACTCCACATTTCGAGCAATCAGCGACAATATGAGTCTTCGAAGACAGCTGCTCTCATAAGTACCAAAATAAAATTTGGGATTTATGGAGACTCAAAGTTGGAAACATAAACAGGACAGTGAAGACATACAAGGAAACCGAGCGAAAACAAACATGGAAGGTCATTAGTCCACAACGAGGGTAAAATTGCGAACGCTGATAGAAATATTTTCTTTGAAAAGAGAAAAGATAGAAAAGATATATATATATAATATATTATATATATATATATATATATATATATATTATATATATATATATATATATATTATATATATATATATATATTATATATATATAAGAGACGTACAGTCCTTAGAACGTCCGTGCAGGAAAAGAAAGAAGGTCACGTAAGGAAAAGAAAGATGGACGATGGCACGTGTGAGCAACTATATATATATATATATATATATATATATATATATAATATATTTATCAAAAGAAAAACAGGATGCAAAGGATTTTTCTTTTGATAAATATACCCTATCACGTACACCACTAACTGGCATATACAGGTGCTTACAGTTATCAAGTATTCACCCTGAATATTTTGTACCTATATATATGTATATATATTGATAAAAACGGTGTGTGCGTGTGTATATGCGTATATAGACGTGTGCGGGTATGTGCATATATGGGCGTGTGTGTGTGCGTGCATAAGGATATGTGCGTATATATATTTCTTCATTACCCACAATGGGCTAAACATAGACGGGACAAACAAGGACAGACTAAGGGATTAAGTCGATTACATCGACCCCAGTGGGAAACTGGTACTTTATTTATCGACCCTGAAAGGATGAAAGGCAAAGTCGACCTCGGCGGAATTTGAACTCAGAACGTAACGGCAGACGAAATACTGCTAAGCATTTTGCCTGGCGCGCTAACGTTTTTGCCAGCTCGCCGCCCTTGTTCGTATATAAACGTGGTTTACTCTTTGTATACTCCCTTATGCTTTTTTCTGTATTTTTACCCTTAATTCTGTTTTTTCTTGTGCTTGTGCGTATGTAGACGTATGTATGAACTTTTACGGTGCGGGCGTGTGTGTGGGTTTGGATGTATATGCATATACATTTGGCGAAGGATGCGAGTGAAGATGTGTACGTATTTCTAGAGAGGGTGGAAGAATGTATGCGCACGCAAGTGGGTGTGCGGGCGCACATGTGTAGGTATGAACAGGCGCGCTTACGCGAATACTATGAACTTTTTACCCCCTTACCTTACTTAGCGGTATTTCGAATAGCTCTTTTGTCTTAATAGCGGTCAATAACACAGTAACTTCTCTTTGTATAACGGTCATTTTTCATAGCGTTTTTGCAATGGCCGGATAACCGAAGAGATGGTAGCTTGGATAACCGAAGAGATGGTAGCTTGGATTTCCACCTCGGCATCCGAAACTCGGAGTTTTATCTTGGCTACCGAATAATTGTCACATATTACTTTTACATATATATATATATATATAATATTTTTATATATATATATATATATATATATATATATATATATATATATATATATATATATTATATATATAATATATATATATATATATATATATATATTATATATATATTATATATTATTCTCAAACAAAAAAATTGTTGACTGAGACGTCGAAGTTTCAGCCAGCCAAACCATTATCGGGCTGGCAGAAACTTCGAAGTCACAGGCAACAACAGTCTTCTTTAAAAATAACAATTTTGCACGAAACAAAACTATAGAGTGCCCCTGCAAAATCAATGTAAAATTGTTTTTATTATAACTGAATAAAGGCGGCGAGCTGGCAGAATCGTTAGCACGCCGGGCGAAATGCTTTGCGGTATTTCGTCTGCCACTACGTTCTGAGTTCAAATTCCGCCGAGGTCAACTTTGCCTTTCATCCTTTCGGGGTCGATTAAATAAGTACCAGTTGCGCACTGGAGTCGATATAATCGACTTAATCCGTTTGTCTGTCCTTGTTTGTCCTCTCTGTGTTTAGCCCCTTGTGGGTAGTAAAGAAATAGGTATTTCGTCTGCCGCTACGTTCTGAGTTCAAATTCCGCCGAGATCGACTTTACCTTTCATCCTTTCGAGGTCAATAAATTAAGTACCAGTGAAACACTGGGGTCGATGTAATTGACTATCCCCTTCCCCCAAATTTCAGGCCTTTTTACCTCTAGTAGAAAGGATTATAACTGAACATAAAAACATGCATTAATATATATATATATATATATATAAATATGTGTGTGTGTGTGTGTGTGTGTGTGTGTGTTTGTATGTGTGCGTGCGTGTGTGCGTGTGTGTGTGCGCAGAATATAGTTTTATAAAATCCGCATATAAGGAGCAAAATGCAAAATAATGACATCAGTGAAAATCGAACACTGAAGTCGGAAATGAAACACGAGAAAGACAAAAGTAGATTCTCTAAATGCGTTATGTCTCTTCTGAAATCATGAATAGAAATTAAGTTTGTTTATTCTTCGCTTCATTAGAACTTCTATAATGGAACCTGTCGATAAAGTTTATAAACTGGTCGCAGAAAAGATGGCTGCACAATTCGAACTGTGAACGTAATAGAATAAACATCCAATTAGTTGTCTACAAACCCCTCGTTTTGGCAACCTACCAACGAAATACTGTTACCGCAGTTGAATTTCTATGGAAATTGTGCGTGTGTTTGTTGTGGGGAGGGGGTAGTTTTCTTAGCTAAAGCTTTAAGCATAGGGCAAAACCAAGTGTGATGGCGGAAATATGTCTAATTCGATTCAGTTCTAATCTATACATTTTCCACTTGGTCAGTTGTAACATTGTATATTCGTAAAAGGGAGGTAGCAGGCAAATATGTTTGATGATATTTAATTTATAAAATTTAAATAAAAGAACCGTAGACATTATATATATCACACATCATAATAGACATTATACATATATAATATATATATATATATATAACATATAATATACATATGCATATATATATTTATATATCTATATATACGTATTCATTCGTTCCACCAATGAACACTACACGCACACACACACACACACACACAAACACACACACACACATATATATATATAGATATACATATATATGTATGTATGTACGTATGTATATACATTAACACACACACACACACACACATGTTCTTAGTTATTATTCATCTTTTGAAGTTCAAAGACAGCAATCTGTGTATATCAAATAACAGTAAAATAGAGCACGTAGACTTACAATAAATTCGTAAATGTAAGCATTTTCTTAAACTCTATTTACCTACAGAAATCTTTGTTTATCGTCGACGAACGACAGAGAAAGGAAGAAAGAAATATAGAGATAGATAGATTGATAGATAACGAGAGAGAGATGTAAATTTAGATACAAACGTAGGTGTACAATATCGGGTATTTATATATGCACACACATTAAGTTAAGTGTGAAAACTTAATTCTATAGCTCTTGTACCTCAAGTAGACTATAATCAAATTTTCGCAAATTTTGATAATTATTATCGTAATAAGCAATATTAATTAAATAATCATACACTAATGAATAAAATGCTAGAAACGTTTTTCTCATTATTTCTAATTTATCTGCATTAATTGGCATTAATAATAGGGAAGCAACATGTTATGCCGAGATTAATATACGTCAGTAGTTCCGGGTTCAAATCCTGATAGAAACTATACAGTACAGTATTGAATAGTGTCTGCTAAACTGTATAGTTCACTCGGCCTTAAAGAAATTATAACAAACTATCCCTCATGAATTATGCCGACTTGTGAACGGAAGAAAAAATTGGTTCATGGAACAGTTCAAAATATGACGTTGGATCTCCGTCGTCTGACAATGAGAATTTAGTTGTTCAATCAATTAAATTACCTGCTCCTGAAGAAATATTTTAGTGGCTGCGTATTCCATAGGTACTTACATCCATAAAATGATTATCAGGCAGAATCCACGTGACACAGTGTGTGAAACAAGGCTATCAACTTTTGAATCACAGGTACACTCCACCGAAGGGCCTTCTATTTATCTTCCATTTCACATTTTCACTTATAAGGCATGGGTTGACCCAAGGGTATAGGCAATAAAATTTATCATGCAGTGGGACCGAACTTCGAACCTCGTTGTTGCGAAGTGGACCGTTCGGCCATACCAGTTTACCAAACTGACTGGTGGCACACCTTTGACTATAGGACTGCTTGACCTGGGCTGAAATGGAGCAAAACAACAATGACAACAGCAATAACAAAACAATACTATACACACACACACACACATATATATATATATACATATATACACACATATATATATACATACATATGTACATGCATATATACATACATATATATATTTATACAAACATACATACATGATTACATACATGATTACATACATACATACATACATACATACATACATACATACATACATACATACATACATACATACATGCATATACGCACAAATCCAAATATATCACTGATAAGAGTTTTAGCATGTGTGATACCTACATCATACTTCTTTCTTTCTTTAAACATATCAGTTTGTAATAAGCCATATTTTCTCTCTTATCGTTCACCGTTTAACTTCGCCTTCGAGGATAAATATAGGATCCAGGAGCGGTAAAGATGAATTAATTAAAAGGGAATGGAAAGAATGAGAAACACGATGGAACGATATGGTGGACATAGATGGAGTCGGAGATTACTCTGTCATCTTTAGTAGTAATGGGACGTTTTACAGAGCAAAACGTTTTGCTATTGAAAAAAATAATCTTCTAACGTTCCCGGTTGTACGTATCATCTTCCATTTATTGATATCGATACAAATCATAGTGACATATGCTAAACGCTTTAGCTATTGATACGGTGGATAAGGCTGTTGTAGCCACAGTGAGAGAGGAAACGATGTGATTGTCGCCTCTACGAATTAATGGGTATTTATCTCAAATTTTATATTGCAGAGAAAGAGGGAAAAGCAACTGATAAGCAACAACGTGCATATATATATTATACAAACATACATACATGATTACATACATGATTACATACATACATACATACATACATACAACATACATACATACATACATAATACATACATACATGCATATACGCACAAATCCAAATATATCACTGATAAG
This sequence comes from Octopus sinensis, assembly GCF_006345805.1. Lineage (NCBI taxonomy): Eukaryota > Metazoa > Mollusca > Cephalopoda > Octopoda > Octopodidae > Octopus > Octopus sinensis. The sequence continues at coordinate 145,649,117 of NC_042998.1, read as the reverse complement.
AGTTTTAGCATGTGTGATACCTACATCATACTTCTTTCTTTCTTTAAACATATCAGTTTGTAATAAGCCATATTTTCTCTCTTATCGTTCACCGTTTAACTTCGCCTTCGAGGATAAATATAGGATCCAGGAGCGGTAAAGATGAATTAATTAAAAGGGAATGGAAAGAATGAGAAACACGATGGAACGATATGGTGGACATAGAT
>NC_042998.1:145618911-145638911 GCF_006345805.1 Octopus sinensis | reverse complement strand
GGACAAACATACTTCCAAGAGTAGCCGGACAAACCTACTTAGAGAAGAAACACCCTTTCTATTTAGAGAAACTTAGGTGTGGTTACTTTGTCACCTGTTGTGTCTGTAATAAAGCATCACAATCCACTAAAAATGATAAGCCTTTGCTGCAATTCAAGGACAGGAGTTAGTTTTTAAATAACTGATCAGTAACAGATATGAACATGCCTCTGAAGCTTTACGGTGTGACAGAAAATGACGATTGCACTGTACCAGTATAGAAGATCACATCCACATAAACGATAGATGTCTAGAAAATTTACTACTACTCATGAGACATGCCATACTGCAAAAAAAGAGGGAATTTACAATGCTGTCCATAACAAAGATTATCTAATGGTCATATGAAAGGTGCATCAGCGCCAGAATGTATGAAAATCTTCAAAAACGAAGAATATTGGTGGAAATTTCGAATGAGAACAAGAATCCGGTACAAACACTGAAGACCTGATAGTGTTCTGTGGGTCAAGGAAGCACTCATCTTACTTGCTATAACTAAGGCTTCCATTAAAGGTATCGTGAGTTACACTTTGTAACACGCACACACACACACACGCACGCACGCATACGCAAGCGCATATATATATATATATATACATATATATATATACATAATTCGATCAATAAGTAAATGAACTTTTGCCTTGTTACGAAGCTAAAGCACGCAGAGTGAAGCCGCGTGGCACAGATTGACCTTGAACTATGCTGTGCATGCGCACTAAGTTTTAACATTCTACCTCACACCCGCTGTTTACAGCAGTGCTTGGAAAGAATGTGTGTGATCGTCGCATTGACCTTGACAGAAAGTTGAGCAGAGAATTGCATCAAATTTTGCCAAAAGCTTGGCGATACCTGCTCAGAGGCCTACGCAAAGTTTTCAAAAAGTTCTCATCGTTTTCAACACAATCAAGGAGATCTCTTGCAACTGAAACCCGAGTGTCTTTTTGGTCAGCTGAAAGTTTTGGCACAAACTCGACAGACACGTGATTCATACCCAAATTTTCAGTAATGGACAGACTGAACCGTAACAAATCTGCCTGGTGATTCGATGATTTCCTCTCACAGCTGCTCGTACATCTGTGATGTTTTTCTCAGTTCTGCTAGTTGCGGATCTCTCAGAACGTTCGTCAATATCGGCATTTTTCGGCCATCTTGGGAACGTCTGAACCACGCGTACACTTGTGTGCGGCTCATACACTTCTCTCCATAAACTTTCTGCAACTTTGCGTAGGCTCCTGAGCAGGTATTACCATGACAATTTTCTCTGTCGTGGTCAATACGACGATCACACGTTACACAGAATAATTCGAAGCACTGCTATAAACAGCGAAAGTGAGCTAGAACGTTCATACTTAGTGTGCCTGTAGAGCAAAGTTCAAAGTCAATATGTGCCAAGTGGCTTCACTCTGCGTACTTTAGCTTCGTTACTACGGCGACAGTCCGGATACTTATTGATCAGACTTTGTGTTTGTGTATGTGTATATACACATACGTACACACTCACACACACACACACGCGTGCGCACACGCAGATGTATTTGTGTGTGTACTCATGTTGGCATAACATATATTACTTCCAACAAAATGTATTTTTCAGCTTGTCCATTTATTTTCCGTACTACTTGGTGCATTTCAATTACCCAAAGATTAATATATATGTTGTAACACCACCACCACCACCACCAGTACTACCACCACTACCAGCACTACACACACATACGCACACAGACTTACACACACATATACACACACATTTACACATGCGAGCGCGCACAAATATGCATACATACATATATGTATCGGTGTGCGTGCACGTTGAACATTGGTGGGCGAGGTAAGTAGACATGTTTTCTGGAATACACACTAGTCTCTCTTTCTCTCTCTCTTTCTCTCTCTCTCTCTCTATGTATATATATATATATATATATATATATATATATATATATACAAAGTTAAAGAGCATAATGAAATTAAAAACCCGTCTAGATTACGTAGGTCCCAACTGCTAGTAACTGAGATACCAACCTCCTACATTAATAACTCTCCAACTCATGCCAGCATGGAACATAGACGTTAAGTGAAATGTTAAAAGAAAGTTTTCAACTTATATATAGTAAATACACGTAATTCAAAAACACGTTTTGTGTAGCTTATTTCGTAACCAAAAACTGTGTACAGATTATAAACAATGAAAGCCGATTTTGGTGATTTATATGACAGAGGTAGTAGAGAGACAATCCGATGATAAATCTGACCTTGAATCTTGAAAGTTTGCATGAATCCTGGCTCAGTTAAATCTCTTGTGGCTTCAAAGGATGTCATCTGTAGTGCAGCGTTGCATTTTCTGATTATGTTTTGGATGTGGTTGGAATCTTAGTCAGTTGGTGATAACAGTTTCTTTAATGACTCTGGAAATTGGGGGGTTGCAGGGAGCTTAACCTTTCCACCATTGCAGCGTAGTGCAGGTGTCTCTCTAGGCCACTTCATTGCTTTACAATGTATGCACTCAGTTGTCATCTACATAAAGAACAGCTGGATTGAAAGCTGTTTCATAGAAGTTGCTTCAGTGAGCTGCTGCAGCTGCTCTTCGTTCTGCAGTGGAGATCATATTCCTTGTCAGCCGTGCATACCTATGTTCACCCCTTTGAGATGCTCTGCCTTTCCCTGCACAGAGAATTCTTTTGGCTGACCTTGACATTGTAGACAAATTTGACACTTTTCTTCTAAGCATGGTTATATACGTATACAGAAATACACGGGTACAGAAGATAGAAATCAAGGAAAGTAACTGAGTAACGGAAATTATATTTCTTAATACGACGGGCAGAAAGTAAATAAGAAATGTTTACGGAAAATAAAGAACTGTACGGTTTGAAGCGAAATTTGTCAATTAGTGAAACACAGAGCCAGTATCGAAGGAATCAGAAAAAAGCCGTTAACAACAGAAAAACACAAAACCTTTGCAAAAGCAAATAAGAACTTTTTAGGGAAATTTATTAAGTGTACGGATTTAAGTGAAATTTTTGAAGTTACTTCTGTCAGTAAATTATGAACTTACTTTTATCAGTAATTCTGTCAACAAAAAAAGAAACAAAAACAAGAAAAAACATGAAACGTTGCAAAGGCAAATAAGAAATTTGTAGGCAAATTTAACGAACTGTGCAAATTGATATGAAATTTATGAAGTTACTTCTGTCAATAAATTATGTATGAAATTACTTTCATCATTAATTGTGAACTTCTTCTTGTCAGTAATTTGACGTTGTTGTTTGTAAATAGCGATTGAATACTTACAGTGAAAACAATAGTGATTGAACTTAAAGTGAAAACAGTAGACAGTAAGTGGAGTGAGATATAGGGAGAGCTAACTATAAGACAACTAATCCATATTGGCATATATGTTATTACAATGGACGCATGATTTAGAGAGAGAATTTTACATGCACAAGCATCTATCTATCTAATTATGCATCTGTCTACCTGTCTACCTCTCTGTCTATCTATCTTATCTATCTATATTATCTATCTATCTATCTATCTATCTATCTATCTATCTATCTATCTATCTTCTATCTATCTATCTATCTATCTATCTATCTGTCTGTTTGTCTGTCTGTCTGTCTATCTATCTATCTATCTATCTATCTATCTATCTATCTATCTATCTATCTATCTATCTATCTATCTATCTATCTATCTATTCAAATATCAGTTAGAAGTAGCGCTAGTGTTGTGAACATTATCGACCACACATACTCAAAGTATGTGTCTTGCTTAAGGCGGCGAGCTAGCAGAAACGTTAGCACACCGGGCGAAATACTTAGCGGTATTTCGTCTGCCGTTAAGTTCTGACTTCAAATTCCGCCCAGATAGATTAAGTACTAGTTGCGTATTGGAGTCGATCTAATCGACTGGCCCTCTCCACAAATGTATGTGCTTCTCTTGGTTACCGATGACCGCTATTCAGCCAACAAACGAACAAGCAAAGCACATACATAGCATATGTGTGGCCGATGATGTTTATACATACATACATGTGAGTGTGTGTGTGTGTGCGCACGCGCGCGCGCGCACGCTCGCGTGTGTTTGTGTGTGTGTACAGCACAATCAGCGCCAAGCAGTGTTTAGGTACAAGCGAACTTCAAGTTAGATCATGTTTGTGACATATTTCAACTTATAAATACGAATTCGCTCCAGTTACTGTGGAGAAAATATTCACTCTCATGACACAAGGTGAAAGAACATGAAACATATATGCATGTATATATATATATATATACATACACACACATACATACACGCAAACGCAGATACACACACACGCACACACAAACACATACACCTACACACATGTATATACGTAATATATAAATACATGCACATATATAATATTAAATATATATCGTATACATATTTATATGTAGTATAAAATGTATCTACATTGGCAAATGTATATATATGTGTATACATGTGTGTGTGTGTGTGGTGTGTGTGTGTGCGTGCGTGTGTCTGTGTGTGAGTGTAAATGTGTGTGTGTATACGCGTATGTGAGTATGCATTTAGCTGTACATGTATTCTTATACGAAAAGCCTTTCATGTAGTAAACATCCGGTGTAAGTTGTGGAAGGAAAAAATAAAGAGCACAGAAATTTAGAGAAAAAAACGCGAAAAAAGAGAGCAAATATGAGTTTTGTGCATGTGTGTATGTGTATGTGCGCGCGCGTGTTTACATTTCTATGCATAATAAATATACATGCATATAAGCATTCATATATATTCAAAGCCAGATAGACAGGCAGACAGACAGACAGACAGATAGATAGATAGATAGATAGATAGATAGATAGATAGATAGATAGATAGATAGATAGATAGATAGATAGATAGATAGATAGATAGATAGATAGATAGATAGATAGATAGATAGATAGATAGATAGATATACATGCATACAAATGTAGGTATGTATGTACATGTGTGTCTGAGGGTGTGTATACAATGAATGTGCGTCTGTGAGTTTAAATGACAGAAAACAATATTTTTATACACCAGATAAAGAAAACAATATACTACACAGAGAGAAAAAAAAATCACAGCATCTCCACACACACAAACACACACCACACCATACCACATCACACAAAACAATATATTGAAAAGCAATTTCAGATCAAAGATAAATATCGTATCTGGTATGTTATATCCTTCTTAAAGACTGGGTAAACACTGCTACGTATCCGGTCGCAATAACCAATGCTATAACGGTTTTGCTGTTACAATAGAAGGATATTAAGTGGAGACAGCTAGAAGGCTCTCAAAAGAGGACTTTTGTTCTTCATAAATGGTTGAGAATCACGTAACTTCAAGTAAAATATTGGAATCTTAATTCTCGAATATTTTAATGTGAAAAAGAAGCAACAAAAATATATTTTAACATATTTATACAAACCTCGTTTAATTTTTTTGTTAAGGGTTGTTCCTGTTATTGATGATATATATTTCTTTATGTTTTTAATAATTATTTTATTAGCTTAAGATAAGAGTCGTATGTGCGAAAGTTATTTGTGTGTCGGAAGCGATAATTTTTAAATACAAATTAATGACCAAAAAATGATGAGGTAACCCATAGTAAATTTCTCTCTGTAATTTACAAAGCTTTTAGGGTTTGTTCACAAATATTATATGCAGTATTAGACAGTTTAAGCATATATTAACTAAATTTGGTTAAAATTGATGGATGAACGTTTGGACAAATCGGATTCGCAAGGAGCCATGTTAACGTTGACTTGTGGGTTCCATTCGGAGATTAAAATATTATCATGATATATTATTATACAGGTATTATTATACTATGTTTCTTCCTTAGTAGCTTTCTCTCCGTAACTTAGAAAGCCTTTCGGGTTTGCTTACAAATATTATATATATATATATATATATATATATATATATATAATATATATATATATATTATATATATATATATATATATATATATATAATATATATATATATATATATATATATATATATATATATATATATATATATATATATATATATAATACATTGAAGGTCAGCTTGGATCTTGCTTGGTTACAATGTTATGCAGCCAAACTGGCGCATAATGGGGAAATACTATGAATTACTATACGAAAGGAATAAAACAATTTTCGCGTAAATCGGACAAGGAATTTTTGAGATATTAAGGGTTTTCGGAGTATAAATATTCCGTAAATAACTTAATCCTGAAGGGAAGAAATTCTTACCTTTCGATCAGACAAAGTGACTTGACAACGGAAAAATATGATTTTTTTTTTTTGTTCAGTAAATGTTTCTGTTTTCGCTTTTGTTAAATACAATATTTTAAGCATTTAGAAATATTTCTAAGTGAATATGATTTCAAAAATATAAGTTGTTTCTACAGTAAGTATTTATATTTTAGCTTTCTTTAAACAGACAGTATTTTAATGTTTTTTTATAGATTATTTTCAAGTGAATACCGTTACAAAAATGCCTTTAAAAATACGGTAGATATTTCATAAAAGACCTGTTCCCAACCTCGGTGTGAAATAATTTTTTTCATAGGTTTTTTTTCGAGTGCATTTTACGAATCTCACCTCCAAAGATTTGGCTACTGTTTCTAGCACGCCCTGCTACCACGATAAAGGACCCGAAATGCCTATTACGTGGCAGCAGGGCATGCAAGAAATAGCAGCCAAATATTTCCTTTTCTGGGGATGGAGCCGTGATTTCCATGTCACATTGGTTGAAAGCATGCGAAATAATCTGGAAATGAAAAATGAACCTACTAAACAAAACTCCGTTGCTGGGAAACTCAGACTTTCCCTGTGACCCAACGGGTCACGGGTAGTCTAGTCTATGATATATAACAGTTATTATTATACTATGTGTCTTCCATAGCAGCTTTCTCCGTAACTTACAAAGCCTTTCGAGTTTGTTTACAAATATTATATATATATATATTATATATATATATAGATATATATATATATATATATATATATATATATATATATATATATATATATATATATATAGATATATATATAGAGAGAGAGAGAGAGAGAGGATATATATATCTATATATATAAAACTCTAGTTGTGTGAGTGTCTGTCCCTTCGATTTAGATTCCTAACTCCTCCCACATTTTGCGGTGCAGTTTAACCAAATTCGGGTATCTTATAGTCGTGATTCATATCGAGCCCGTCTGACTATTAGCGCGCGTCAACGATGAGTCTACGATTTTAAAAATAATTTAACATCATTTTTTATTCCATTTTAATGCATAAAATGCATCGTGTGTCGATGGCGGCGGAGTTGGCGTCCACGCTCACAGCTGCACCTGTTTGCTTCTCCCCCTTCCCTCCCTCGTGAAGCTGTGGGGAAGGGAGTGTAAAGAAATCAACGTCGTAATGCGTTGTGAAGGAAACCAGCGTTCTTTTAGAACAACGACTTCATGGCTTGAAGACACCAAAACAAAAATGGCTAAGAAAGCCCGAATTTATAAGGGAAGTAACTCTCTAAAAATGCTTATATAGTTATTTCCCTTACAAACCCGAGCAACGCCGGGTGATACTGCTAGTATATATATATATATATATATATATATATATATAGAGAGAGAGAGAGAGAGAGAGAGAGAGAGAGACAGAGAGAAGAGAAAGAGAGAAAGAGAGAAATTATGAGTTGGAGGTTATGCAACCGTCTAAGGGATAAATGTATCCGTAGGCTCTGCTGGTACATTACCTAACTATGTATAGACCTTGCTTTAAGGTTAACAGTAGTTGGTAATTTGAAGGATAAACCGTGGTTTATTCAGATGAAAAAGGAAATGGAGCAACAAGTAACAATTAAGTTGATCATTAGTATTGAATGATCATAGTTTAATTATGGTTAAGATAACATTTACAGCTGTTTCAGTTTGTTATTTTTTAGGTAAACTTGTGTTTACTTCGTTCCATGTAACATACATCATCAGAATGATTTGAGCTTTATCATAGGAATATTGACACGACATCGAAGGTTGACAGGAGAAAAGAAAAGGAAAAAAGAAAAGGAAAAAAAGAAAAGGAAAACGGAAAAGGTTCGTTAGGTCTTTAGGCTTACATTTTTGCGTCCTTAAAAGATGACGCGTATGTCTACAGTTGCTTCAAGTAGATGAATGGAGCAGTGAGTGGGGAAAATGACCAGTTGACCGGCGGAGTTTGTCGAAAGCGTTATACCTGGTAGTAATATCCAGTATCTTTAATCGTAACAAATAACGCTATTTGAGTTCGCTAGATAAGTCGATATGATTACAAACGACCTAGTTAAAAATTAAGGACGTTCTTAAAAGTTTAAGTGCGATATACGGTATAAATCTGGGTTACGTAAGTAGGTATAATAAATAAAGTGTTGTTATGTTTGGCCAGGGTTTACTATTCGTTAATATAATTAAAACAAATCAACTCGGCTAGAAGAGGATAAATCGCTCGTTTAATCGTATATATGTTAATGGCAGCACTAGCAATTAGTATGTTAGTGATCTAACTTTAATGTGAATATATTAAGGAGAATTATAGCTCCGGGTGTACATCGTGCATCTAAGATAAATAATTCTGTTGGTCGAAGAAAATTGAATATAATTGTGGTTTATGATATGTCGTGCTATGTGGTAAGGGGGATTGTCAAAGGGAGGTAATCAGAGGTCAGACAAGTCAGCTAATAAGCAGTATTGAAAGGTAGGTATTAGTGGTATTTAGAGAATAATAATTTATCTTTATGTAAGCATGTGAAGTTTTTCTCATCTCGTTTATTATGCAATTCTGATTAGAACATTAAAATGAAGAATTTATCATTTATGCATAAATTGCAGCGTTTATTATTAAGGTTGTATGAAGATGTTTTGGTTAGGATGCGCCATTCTAATCTATAATTAATATTATTATCTTTAAGTTCCCAGATGTAATTGCTTAATCCTGTAGAGTTAATCTTATTTCTATTCCTGAAGCTTGAGAGATGGGAATTATATCTAAGTTTCATTTCATTTTTAGTAGCTCCTATATAAGTATTCTTGTAATTATTGGAGAATACATCACATTGGTAGATTACATTCTTAGTTTTACATTTATTCATGAACTCACAAGTATTTTTATCTCTGCAACCACATAGATTAGTAGGATTATCTGTACCTATAATATGGTGAGGGGGATTATCATTTATAAGGTGGTTGTCCGTATTTTTAGAGGTCGAGTTATTTGGGGGATCGTTTATTATATCAATCGATTGGTTGTTGTAGTTATTATTGTTATTCTTCTTAGTTTCGTAGACAGGGTCTAGCTTTTTGTTGTTAATGGAGGCTATAATAGCAGCTAGGTTGCTAGTTGGGCTATGGCCTATTCTAATTTTATTACTAAATATTTCTGAGTATTTCGTATTCATATTAAAGTGCTTATTTATAAGGCTCATTAAAGGTTTAACTATATTGGTTTTTAGTTGCATCGCGAAGGGGATTATATATGTATAATGTATATACATACATACATACATACATACATACATACATACATACATATATACATACGAATCCTTCAAGGCGGTGGAACGGCATGGCCGCAATCTAATGACTGAAGCAATTAAAAAATGAAAGAACAAACGTATGCATGCACACGCACATACGCACATATGCACATATTTATATATGAATGTGTGTGTGTGTGTATATATATATATATATATATATATATATATATATTATATATATATATATATATATATATATTATATATATTCTTTTATTCTTTTATTTCTTTCAGTCATTTAATTGCGGCCTTGATGGAGCACCACCTTTACTCGGAGAAATCGGTCATCGATCCCAGGACTTATTCTTTTGTAAACCTAGTACTTATTCTATCGGTTCTTTTGCAGAACCACTAAGTTACGGAGACGTAAACACAGAACATCCGTTGTGAAGCGATGGTGGGGGGACAAACACAGACACACAAACATATACATATGCATACATATATACATACATACATACATTCATATATATATATATATATATATTATATATATATATATACGACGGGATTCTTTCAGTTTCCGTCTACCAAATCCATTCACAAGGCTTTGGTAGGCCCGAGCTATAGTAAAAAGACACTTGCCCAACGTACCACGCAGTGGAACTGAACCCGGAACCATATGTTTGGTAAGCAAGCTACTTATCAGATAGCCACTCCTGCGCCCGTATAAGTACACGTTTATCTACTTTGGTTATACATCACCCTGTAATGCACTTGCACACATCATCAGTGATGTTTCATTGGTTCATTAGGTGTTTCGGATCATTCAACAATCAGATATTCTTAGCCACGTGATCAAGTCCTAGCTTGTATCCAGTTCCCGCTACGCCTGGTATAATGAAGGCAATGAACTCAATGAAAGAAGCCAATGCAGAGGAGGCACAAATTGTTAACTAATATCGTATTAGTTTAACGCTTAAAAGAAAGTGAAAGACTCTTGACGTGACTGGAGTAACGTGTTTCAGGAGAGAGGAGCTGGGTAAGGTTAAGAGAAAGGGAAGGGATAAGAAGTGAATAGGAACTTGAGGCTGAAGTGAAGATGGTATGGGAAGTTGCGAAGGTTTGGATATTATCGCTCTCTAGCATCATACTAAATATAAGCACATCATAAGAAGAAATGATGCGGTCGAATTGTCTGAAATAAAATCTCTTCACAGACTCATTTAAAAACCGTGCTCCAGACTCCATATTGGAGTGAGCTGAATATCATTGCTATGATTTATGAGAGCGACAAATATATTTCGCCTTTCTTGAAGCTCATTAATGTCGCGCATCCGATTGTCTCCTGCTTAAATGAAACTCATACCTCGATGTGTTGGAAACTTTGAATAGAACTTTGAAAGTATACATGCCAGGCAAATGAATATTGCAGAAGCTCGCCGAGCTGTAGTAAAACTCATTTCACGCAATTGAAACAACATTAAATCAAAGTCACCGTCTGTGTGTCATACAAATGAAAACACACCGTTAGAAGGTATGATGCTGTGAAATTCTCTGAGATTAAATTTCTTCATTGTAGGAGTACTATTTGTAATAGTAGTAGTAGTAGTGTAATTGTAACTGTTGTGGTAGTTATAGAAGTAGTAGTGTTGGTAATAGTTACTGTAGTAATAGTAGTAGTAGTAGTAGTAGTAGTAGTAGTAGTAGTAGTGGTGGTCGTAGTAGTAGTATGTAATAGTAGTAGTTGCTATGGCATTAGTAATGCTAATAGTATTTTTAGTAGTAGGATAAAGTATATGCAATTGCTTTAATGGTCCTCTAAGTAGTTGTAGAAGTAATGGCAATTGTACTTATAGCAGTAGTATAATTGTTATCTGTAGTAGTATCTATGTTGTAATAATTCTAGTAGTAGTAGTAGTAGTAGTAGCTGCTGTTGTTGTTGTTGTTGTTGTTGTTGTTGTTGCTGTTGTTGTTGTTGTTGTTGTTGTTGTTGTTGTGTTGCTGTTCTTATTGTTTAGCTCCTACGGTGGTTCTGAACACAAACATCCACAATGAAAAGCCTTCCAATTTATATCCAACCAGTCTTCCTTTTCAGGCACAGAATAACTCACAGACATACATTATCCAATATATACATTTCGCTTGATATGGTAGACCATGGTCTGAAAATATATGTAGCTGCTATTTTTAGCACATAAAATAAACTCCATCGTTAACTCGTTTGACCACTCGTCGGACACTGAGCTGCAGTTTTCTACAAGAAGAGTTTTGTTGCAGTGATATGTAGTAAATAGTTTTCAATTAGTGAACAAGAGATGGTATTTCTATGATAGCACTTCTAGTCAAAGCTATAACTTGACTAAAAGCCTGCGCAAGCGGTAAAAATATGAAATAACGAAAATATAAAGATTCTTTTCAATGGTTGTTGGAATCGATAATAGCTAATCATATATCTAAAATAGATATTGGAAAACGCTATTCTTGGAAGATGTACGTCTGTGTGTATGCATGTACATGTATGTATTACGTTTGGTTTGTGTGTGTGTATATGTATGCGTGAGTGTCTATATATATATATGTATATACACACGCCCGTATGTCAGTATGTGTATGCATCAGTATGTGTATGTATGTGTGTATACACACATACCTATATGCATATATGTATGCTTGTGTATCAGTGCGTGTGCATGTCTGTGTTTGCGTATGTATGTATATATATGTATGTATATATGAGTATATATATACATATATATATATATATATATAATATATATATATATATATTATATATATATATATATATATATATATACATATACATATACATATATATATATATACATATACATATTATGTATTAAACTTTAAGTAAAAAATATATATTGTTATATGTATGTGTGTGTGTGATTGCTTCATAGAAAGAATGTTAGAAAAAAAGATAGACAAATAAGCAAAAAGAAAGAAAGACAGAAAGAATGATAGATAGATAGATAGATAGATAGATAGATAGATAGATAGATAGATAGATAGATAGATAGATAGATAGATAGATAGATAGATAGATAAATGTAGATAATCAGATAGATATTAAATTATCATTATAAAGAAAAGCTTTGACCTGTCCACTACAGGATCTAGCTCTCTCCCATAATTCCACACGGTTCATAATCCTGAGATGCTTTATATTATTTACCGCTGAACTGGTGTAATTTGTCTTTCTATCAATTCCTTTGTTTGCCATCATATCTTATATTTTCAAAGATATCCAACCTGTTGTGCAGATCACCTCCAATATTTATCGTTCATTCTCGTTACTTTCTTTGGACATTTCCCTCCTTTACTGTTATTTTACTGTCATGATGGTGTCTCTTATGTTCGTATTTTTATAATATCTGCATGTCTATGTACTTGTTTCCTCAGTTCTTAGAATCTAGAAGATTAAATACGATTATAAATGGATCTCGGTGGGAATTTCTGACCAACCATTAGCGTTCAGCTGTTTGATCAGCTGAACTACCACGATCATTGAATTAAAGTGTAATTTATAATAATAATAATATAATAATAATATAATAATAATAATAATAATAATAATAACAATAATAATAATAACAATAATAGTAATAATAATGATGATGATGATGATGATGATGATGATGATGATGATAATAATAATGATAATAATAATAATAATAATAATAATAATAATAATAATAATAATAATAATAATAACAATAATAAAAATACTGAACATGACTTGGATTGATTACCAGAAAGCATTCGACAGTATTCCACATTCATGGATGCTGAAATCTCTTCTCACAAATAAAGTAGCCCCACCACTACTAAAATATATTAAGCATGCAATGGCAAACTGGAAAACTAGTATAACATTAAAAAATGACTCACAAGTTATTAAAACCTACCCTATACCCATCAAAATTGTTCAGAGTTTCAGCAATGACATCGGAATGAGAATGGGGCTGGGAAAATGTGCCGGTTTACACTCAGAAGAGGCAAATTATTCAGCACTAAAAACACTGTACTTCACATAGACACAGAAATTAGAGAATCAGACCTCACCTACCACACAAATATCTAAGAATAGAAGAAACAGCTAAAATACAACACATAAAAATGAAAGAGAAAATTAAAAGAAGGTATTACAGAAGAGTTAGACTAATATTAAACACTGAACTTAATGCTAAAAATAAGATAGTAGGGATAAACACGCTCGCCATACCAGTCATAAGCTACAGCTTTAACTTAATAACCTGGAAGATCAGTGAACTGAGAAACTTAGATAGAAAAATCAGAAAACTACTAACAGCGTACCGAAGTCAGCACCCCAAAGCAGACGCAGACAGAATATATCGATCTCACTCAGAAGGAGGTCGCGGCCTGATACAAATAGAAAATTACTATAAAATAACAGTTGGACTAGAAAAGTACTGAGAAACAAAGAGGGGAAGACTACTGCATGTAGTAATGCATGAGAAAAAGAAAACGCTTTTCTCTATACACAAGGAAGCGACAAAATACAAAACAGAAGCGAAATACACTGACATACTGAACTCAGAAGACAACATTGCAGAAATAGTAGTGAGACAAAAAACAGCATGAAAACTCAATTACAAAAGATACTGAAGAAGAAATGGAAAGAAAAATCACTTCATGGCCAATACCCTGCAAGGCTTGACAGAGAAGAAGTGAGCCTAAGTAAAAGCCAACAATGGCTCCAAAGCTCTGGACTAAAAGCCGAAGCCATAAACAATTGCCTGATTATAAACAATTATAAAAACTTAATGAAAACAGGTCTCAACACTAAATGCAGAATGTGCAACCAGCACACTAAGACAGTTGATCACATCATCATGGCTGCTCAGTCATTGCCAAGTCTGAATATGTATACAGACACGACAAAGTAACCAGTTATATTCACTGGGCAATATGTCAACATTACAACATCAAAACTGACAGCAGGTGGTATAAGCATGTGCCAAGCAAGGTACAAGACAACGATCAGGTCACAATCATCTGGGATATGCCGGTTCACACCGACAAAGTAATAAAGCTAATCGCCCAGACATAGTAGTCAAGGATTAGGGGAAAAACACCTGCTAGCTAATAGACATTGTAGTCACTTCTGATCAAAATATTGTTAAAGAAGAAATGGAGAAATTGTCGAAGTACAAAGACCTCAAACTTGAAGTACTCAAAATGTGGGCCATGAAGGTAAAAACAATACCAATAATGATTGGAGCATTGGGCATGATAAAAGAATCATATGTACAAAAGTGTAGAAGCTATACCTGGATCCTCAATACTACACACTGTCCAAAAAATAGTTCTACTAGGAACGGCCCACATCCTACGCAAGACACTATCAATCCAATAATACAACCTAAACAAAACAACCCACAAATATGACATTCTATAAAATATTTATCTAGTGAAATAAACTACCACCAGAAAGTTAAAAAAACAAAACATTACGCACTCAACACACAATTGTGTACTGTTTTGTGTTATTTCTTTTATTCCTTGAGGTGTGGTTCTGTCTTTTGTTGTGTTACTGCTTGTATTGTGTTGAGTGTGTAATGCTTTGGTTTATTTCGGCTTGCTGGTAGGAGTTTATTTCACTTGGTAAATGCTGTATAGAGTGTCTTGTATAATAATAATAATAATAATAATAATAATATTATTATTATTATTGTTATTATTATTGGTGTTGTTGTTGTTGTTGTTGTTGTTGTTGTTGTTGTTGTTGCTGTTGTTGCTGTTGCTGTTGTCTTTGTTGTTTTATTTTATTTTTCTTTCAACTTTGTTTCCTTTTCTTGCCGTGTTCTTCCCGACACCTTGGACAAATAAACTCACTGTATACATCGATAAGCCATCGAAATAAGCACACCAGATTGTTCATTGCAAAATTGAATAAAGTTATGCGAAAAAATACTACATGGGCAGTAATCGTTCTCATTGACGGACTAAGATGGCAATTATTCTTGTGTTAAGTGGTGCACTTTGCACAAACCTCAAACTGCTGTCTAAGAGACTGAAAGGTGTTGGAAGTGAGACTCCCATTGTCGACTTGCAAAAAAGTACAATCCTGTTTTTTGCAAGAATCTTCAGAAAGATTC
Source organism: Octopus sinensis (assembly GCF_006345805.1). Lineage (NCBI taxonomy): Eukaryota > Metazoa > Mollusca > Cephalopoda > Octopoda > Octopodidae > Octopus > Octopus sinensis. The sequence goes on along the minus strand of NC_042998.1, from coordinate 145,623,204 downwards.
ATGAGATTTTAAAAGACTTTCAGTCATTAACCTCAAGACAGTATACCTACTACCTAATATAACATGTAATCATTTTAGTAAGCAAAAAGAATATCAAAATAATATTTATAAATATTTAACAAATGAATCAGTTGATCAAATACAGAGATGGTTGTACGGTGTGGTGTTGCTTGGAATTATCAAACATACATTGCACTGGGTGTTAGAACACCTGAAAGTCATAAACAGGCGAGACAACTCGTCCTAGATATTATTCAGAAGTGACTCCCATCATTATGAGATATCTTGTATTGAGGAAAAAATCAGTTTAGAATTGCTTCATGAATTTACAAGATGGGAGATAGAGGACTTGGAAATTATTAACTTATTTAGATTCTTTTAAAGAAATACCATAGGAAAAAAGGGCTTTATTTTTATTCATTGATAGTTTAATCTATAATTGTTTCAATCAAGATGATGAGTTCGAGTTAAAATACCAAAAGTAAACTGTTAAAAATAGATAATTATTTGAGCACACAAATAATAATTCCGTTATCAGATTATAATCGATATCAAGGTAAACAAGAGATGCAGATGAATTATCTTCATAGAAATCTAATTCACACACAGAAGCACACACATACACGTAAATTATACACACGTCATTATACATAGTGAAGTGCTAAATAAACAAGTGAAATTCTAAATAAACAACTCCAAAGTGTCTTGACCTCTACACTGGGAAACATGCAAATAAGCAAGCCTGAAGCGTTTTTCAACACTGTATATCTACATGGGAAAGAAGCAACTATCGATTATATCGATACAAAATAAGTTGTTATATCGGCCATTGATAAAATAAACTCAAACTCCGCAGCGGGACCAGATATGTTTCCAGCTGTTATTTTAAAGATATGCTAGAAAGTTCTTGTAAAACCAGAGCAGTTGCTTTTCAAAGTTTCCTTGGATGTGGTAAACTTCCCAAATTGTTAAAAGAAAGTATATGCCCTGTTCACAAAAGAGAAAGCAGAACAGATGCTAATGACTACGGACCTATCTCTCTTACTTCACAAGGTCATGGAAAGCATTTTCTGAAGGAGGCTGCTCACGTTCCTGGAAGAAAATAGCTTGCTCACAAACACACAACATGGTTTCTGTCCAGGGAGGAAATGTCTCACGTAGCTACTACAACATTATGACCAGATACTGAAACAGGATCTCAACCACTCGAATCTGGATGTGATATATCTTGACTTTGCCAAGGCCTTTGACAAACTTAACCATGGGATGGTATGTCGCAAACTGCGAGACCTTGGAATCGCTGGAAAACTGGGAGAGTGGCGGCGTGACATTTTAAAAAGCAGTAATCAGACAGTTGCAGTCAATGGCGCTTTCTCTAGTGAGACATCAATTCGCAGCAGTGTCCCTCAAGATACTGTACTGAGACCACTACTGTTTGTGATGGTTTTCTCAGACATGCTCGCAGTCATACTTCCAGACACTCTCACAAGCTATTATGCCAAGGACCCTGATGGCATAATAAATTGCAAAACGACCTGAATGCAATATACAAGTGGGCTGATGAAAATAACATGTAGTTCAATGTTGAAAAGTTTCAAGTACTCCATTGTCAGCCCACAAATAGACTACAGTCGGAATACACAGGACCAGGATGTTGTGCAATTCCAGAGTCAGAGTTAGTGCATTGACCTGGGAATCCACATGAGTAATGATTCCACAGTCAATGTGCATATTACTAAGATGGCAGCAGTGTGCAGGCGAGTAGCTGGATGGATTCTGAAATCATTTAGAACCAGGAAAAGAGATACCATGCTATTCTAATGGGGAACTTTCTTTCTCAGTCGTCTGGGTGGCAATCCAACGTCACTGCACAAAAAAGATAGACTCTGCGACACAGATGAGCTACTGGGAGAAGCTAAATGAACTGGAGCTCTAATCCATAGAGAGAAGGCATGAAATATATGCAGAGATATACATATTGAAGATTCTGGAAAATCTAGCTCTCAATCAAACTGGACAGTACTGCATGGTACCAAAGATTCCATCTTCTCCATCTGGAATAAGAGCGCAGTACTGTAACGGGTCGTGTTTTAATGGTCCTCAACTGTCCAATATCCGGTCAAACAACCTTAGAGATTTACGAGGTGCGTCTGGAGAAATTTATGTCTGAGATGCCAGATGAACCTCCATCGCAACAGGAGACTCAAAGAAGAGCAGCTCCATCAACATACTATTTCATCAGAAACAGTACAGAAAAGAACTCAAACGCACTGAAAGGTGGGGTTCCATACATAAATACATACATACATACATACATACATACATACATACATACATACATACATACATACATACATATATATATATATATATATATATATATATGTATATATATATATATATATATAATATTATATATATATATATTATATATATATATATACACGTCACTATAGTGATTGAGGGCACTGGTCAACACCAGAATTGCTTGAAATAGCGACATATATATTTCTGCTCTTCGGTTGTGAAATTGTTAACAAGCCACCCTTATTATATATATATATATATATATATATATATATATATATATATATATATATATATATATATTATGGTGTATATGTGTGTACGTGTCCCAGAATTAACTATGAATATCAGTGAAATCGGACAATTTTGTTAAGAAGTCACTTTTATTTATGTTTATCATGTTTAATGTGTTAAAAGTGTATAAATTTAAACTTTTATTTAGAATTCTATAATTTTTATAATTTCTTTTTAATAATTCTATTTTCATTCCTGTTGGATCCCGCTTATCTGTACATGACAGTTTTTTAAAAATTTGACTCCAATCATTTTCTCTATCTGAATCCCCTGCACGAAGCAATAGTTTAGCTGAACTTAAAGAACGCATTCAGTTAATAATGTAGGGGATAACTCCTGAAATGTGTTTCGCAACGCTAAGGATAGATTTGAAATTTACTGAGATACAAGCGAAGTATATGTTGAAAGTCTTCAATAAAGTTTTGACGTAAGATTTATAAATCTGTGCCATAACAAACTGAAGAGTGTTTAGGCCTTTCTCCTTCACGTGGTCCAACGTTACAGGCTGTATATACCTCGACATACTGTCCATTTGGTTGTTGCCCCAGTTAGGTAAAGAGGTACTCGAATTTATTATACAGCCACATTGGAATAGACACGTACACGATTCCATTAGCCAGTATCTTGCAGAACTTGCTGGATGAATGATTTGTCATTGATGGTCTGCCACCTGCTCGGTCCCCCGACCTAACGTCTTGCGACTTTTTCTTTTGTGGGTATCTGAAAGACAAGGTGTTCATACCCCTATTTCCACAAGATTTACAGGGGCTAAAGCGATGGAAAGGTGATGCGGTCAACTCAATCCGGCCATGCTGGAACGGATGTGGTAAGAACTACACTATCACGTAGACGTATGCTCATACTGAGCGTTTGTGATTGTCAGAAAAAAACTTGAAGAGTTAACCTTTTATGTTACATCTGTAGTTTTGTAATATATCCATTACAACTATTTTCTTTTTGTACTATTCATTTTGAATTATCCTCTAAATGTATGTATGCATGTATGTATGTATGTATGTATGTATGTATGTATGTATGTATGTATGTATGTATGTATGTATGTATGTATACACACACACAAGGAAAGACATACACATGAGTATACAGACTTGGTATCGCAAACACAGGATAAATAGAACTCAAAACATGAGTATATATTTTTTATTATCTTTAATCGATTAAACATACATGTGTGTGTGTGTGTGTGTGTGTGTGTGTGTGTGTGTGTGTGTGTGTGTGTGTGTGTGTGGTGTGTGTGTGTGTGTGTGTGTGTGTGTCAGTGCGTGTATTGAACGTAAGTTTGTATATTTGTATTTTGTGTCTGCGTATTTTCATATATATAAAACCGAGATATATGAAGCCAAAAAGAACAAAACTTGAAACAGCAAGACGAAGCGGCAAGACTCATAAAAAAATTATTTATTAGCTCAAAATACAATATCGTTATACATATATATCGGATGTTTATTAATTTTCAGTTTTAAATTATAAAGTAATAAATTTGCTCACACATATCTAGAGACCATCTATTGACCCAGCAACCATCTGTTTTGTTAACTGAAGGCAACGGATACCAACATATTAGTAAATAGCGAATCTGGCTTTGTTCATTTTTTTTTTTTAAGTTCGTTTTTATTTGCTACAACAGAGAAAAGATCTACTGATATAACTGAAAATAAATAGTTTATGGTA
>NC_042998.1:145593911-145616411 GCF_006345805.1 Octopus sinensis | reverse complement strand
CTTACGCACTTTCGGGTAGATTGGTAAATTCCTAAGTTTTGCGATGCAGTAATCATTTGTATTAATCGATGCAATATTTGACCCAATAAGATTCTAAGAGAGAGAAATTAAACAGCATTCTATCTTTATCCTAGTCAAACAACTCTACTTCAAATAGAGCGGTTGAAATAGCTACTTGAAATAGCCACCGATATTATCCAAGGGAAATGCAAATGTCGATACAGCTTGGCACCAGTGACATCGTGGCTCATTCTTACAGCTGAGTGAACTGGAGTAACGTGAAATAAATTGTCTTGCTCAAGAACACAACATAGCCCGGTCAGGGAATCGAAATTACTACCTGATGATTGTGAGTGCGACTCTCTAACTACTGAGCTATGCGCCATGCACTAGAACATCATGGTTAAATCATCAGGTCAACTCTGCCTGGACATATCACACTAATTTGTAAATGTTTAGTATGTAGACTGATAGCAGAGTCCGTACCAAGAGCTTACTATGATAGCTACCGATTCTCTAAATCCATAACTTGTGCGACGCATGTATATATATATATGAAGAGAGAGACAGAGATACAGGCAAAGAAAGGGAGAAAGAACAGTTAAAACCAACACCATGCGTGTTGAATGGCCGTTGTTTTTAGAAATAAAAATATAATAAAAACAAACGGACTTTTCTCCTTGGTACGAAAACGATGTAAGGCGGGCGAGATAAATGAAGTTACTGTAGTCAATACAAAACTAGTTTCGCATTTAATTTACAAACTAAATAATTCAATTTAAAGAAAAAATAATTTAATTTAGAAGCACATTTTACGATCTTCAGTTGTATATACCATATTTTAAGAAGAAATATATCTATAAACTGTATTTACCTTCATTTATCCACATCAATTCGTAACGCAAGGTATTCAAACGGCCATTCAATACGCATGGAACTGGCTTTAACTGCTCTTTCTCCTTCTCTTTGCCTTTATATATATATACATACACATAATTTGCCGCTATCAGTCCAGCAACAGATTATAAAGCATATTTGAATATAAATGAAGTTTGTTTCTTCTCCCTGTTTCACTTTTTTCAATATATTGAATACTTTGGGTTACAAATTGATGTGCATAAATGAAGGTAAATATTTTTATAGTTATTTATATTTTTTCTTAAAATATGGTATATACAACTGAAGATCGTAAAATGCGCTTCTAAATTACATTAATTTTTAAAAATTGAATTATTGAGTTTGTACATTAAACGTGAAAGTAGTATTGTATTGACCACAGTAACTGAAAAAATAAACTTCATTTATCTCGCCCGCCTTGCATCATTTTCGTACCAAGGAGAAAAGTCCGTTTGTTTTTATTTTATTTTAAAAAACAACGGCCATTCAACACGCACGGAGTTGGCTTTAATTGCTCTTTCTCCCCATCTTTGTCTTTGCCATGATAGATCGTTAGCTCCTACACGCATTTTTTTCTTTCCTTGTTTTTTTTCTGTGTATCTTTCTGTCGAAGAGCGTAGGCTCGAAACGTAAAAGACTTTTTCTATTCCTGAGCGCTATACTAATACATTTGTTTGTTTGTACTTCCCTTGCCTTCATCTTTTGTTTATTTTCGTAAACTTTCCCTTTATATATATATATTATATATATATATATATTATATATATATATATATAATATATATATATATATATATATATTATATATATATATATATATATATACATATATATATATATATATACATAATTTGCGTTATCGGCGCAGCGACAGATTAGAAAGCGTGTTTGAATGTGGATGAAGAAGTTTATTTCTTCTCCCTCTTTCACTGTTATATATATATATAAGCTTTCATTCACGTGTTTATGTTTATATGCATATGTATGTGCGTGTGTGTGTGTATAGAGACTAGGTTTGGGAGATGAAAATGCACCTGGATTTTAAGACGAATTGTAGCCTTTCAACATCTTTGAATATTTTTTTAATAATCTCACCCATATGATGGTATGCACCCATCATTTCCACGCAATTTGGCTGTTGCAATATTTTCATAATCCAGCAATGTTGCGTCTCTGATGTTTGGACAATAAGTGTTGATTAAGTATCTTGCACTACTTACTTAATAAGCTCCTTATTTTAGCGAAACGAACGTAAAATGGTGTATCTAAATATCTTATAAACAATCTCTCATGTTTCGCTCTTTCCTACACACACGTAGTAAACATGTACGCATGAATGAAACTCAATGAAAACTATACACATAAACATCAATGGCATTTTAAACATATTAATGTTCACGAGAGACATGATGCATAAATTGTTTTTGAGTTGGGAGGGTCATTATGCCAATAATACACACACATCTATTCGTAAAGCATTTAATCAATTAACTAATCGATTGTTTGATTAATCATCCGATGTATCAAACTAATCGATTGATCGATCGACTTATCAAATAATCGATCAGTTAATTCGTTAAATGGTTAACTAATATCAACAAGGAAAATAATAATAATATTAATAGTAATAATAATAACAATAATAATAATAATAATCATAGTAATAATAATAATAATAATAATAATAATAATAATAATAATAATAATAATAATAATAATAATAATAACCCTCCCATGAAAGAAGTTCAAAACTTTTGGAAAAGGCCCTCCCATGGAAGAAGTTCAAAACTTTTGGTAAAGGATTTGGAGTGACAAGAAGACGTACAACATAAATGCAGACTGGATTATACAAACTGAAGGAACCTACCAAAATTTACAACAACAAGCATGGGAAGACATCACAATAGCAGACCTAAGAAAGGCACTCACGAAGGCCCATAATTGGAAATCCCCCGGTAAAGATAGGGTGCCGAATTTCTGGCTCGCATCGCTCCCGTGCGCACACGGTAAGCTAGTTCAGCTGCTCAATGGAATTATGAGAGACCCAAAGAAAACACCTGAATGGTTAGCAAGTGACATTACTTACCTACTCCCAAAGAATAACGAAACCAACCTTCCAAAAAACTATCGGCCTATAACCTGTCTATCCACCACGTATAAAATCCTAACATCTATCCTGGCGGAGAAAACATATGCATTCATGGAGAAGAACGATATTTTCCCCATTGAACAAAAAGGGTGCCGCCGAGGCTCTTACGGATGCAAAGATCAACTGCTAATCAATCGTATGATCCTTGAGAACTGTCACAACAAGCGCAGAAATCTCAGCACCGCATGGATTGACTATAAAAAGGCCTTCGACAGTATACCGCATCCATGGATCTTGAGATCGCTGGACATCTTCAAAATTTCTCCTGTGATTTCAAACTTCCTGAAGCACAATATGTCGTTGTGGAATACGAATCTCCAATTATACCACTCTAATGGAGTACTTGCCTCAGAAAATATAAACATCAACTGTGGAATTTTTCAAGGTGACTCACTTTCACCTTTAATATTCTGCATAGCCCTAATACCCCTTACAAGTGAATTAAACAGAACAGGGTATGGGTATAAAATTGCCAATAAAAAAATAAGCCACCTATTTTATATGGATGACTTAAAACTTTATGGTAAAGACAATAATGAACTTGAAGGCCTATTGCGCACCGTGAAATCATTCAGCGATGACATCGGGATGGAGTTTGGACTTGAGAAGTGTGCCAAGGCCACTTTCCAGAAAGGGAAAGTGAAGACCACAAATTCAGTCGTGTTAAATGTTGACACAGTCATAAGAGAGCTTGAGCAAGAACAAACATACAAATATTTAGGGATAAATGAAGGCTCTGGTATTCAGCATGCAAGCATGAAAGAGAAAATCAGGAAGGAATGTTATAGGAGAGTTCGTGCAGTCCTGAAATCTGAACTAAATGCACGTAACAAGCTGTTAGCTATAAATTCCCTAGCAGTTCTAGTTGTTACTTATAGCTACAATGTGTTGAACTGGAATATGAGTGAAGTAAAGAATATAGATAGAAAAATACGCAAGCTGCTGAGTTGTAATAGGATGCACCACCCAAAGGCAGACGTAGATCGCCTTTACCTTCCCAGAGCCCAAGGAGGTCGAGGCCTGATCCAATTTGAACTAGCTTACAAAACAACCACAATTGGACTGGCCAAATATCTCGAAATATCGAATGACTGGATGCTAAAGCTCGTGGAAAATCACGAGAGACGAAAGAAGCTTCATTCTATCATGAAGGAAAGCAAAAAATTTGCTATTGATCTCGTGCAGGATACCCAAACTGAACAACCCGAGGGAAGTACGGCAACTATTGTTGCAAAGAAGGTGAAAATGATGGCAATGAAAAAAGCGCACGAGCAATTGGCTGATAGGGGGGAGGAGAAACCTCTGCACGGCAAATATGTGACCCGCAGCAAACAAGCTGATGTTGACCAGAAGCAAACCCATCAGTGGCTGCGGAGCTCAGGGCTAAAAGCAGAGAGTGAAGGTTTCATCCTGGCTGCTCAAGACCAAAGCCTATCAACCCGGAACTACCAGGCCAATGTGATGAAAAATGGAGCAGACCCAAAATGCCGATTCTGCAACGACATGATTGAAACAGTGGACCACCTAATCTCTGGATGTAAAGTCTTAGCACCAGTGGAGTATAAATTAAGACATGACAGAGTTGGCCAATATCTTCACTGGTAATAAGTCGGCATTACAATATCAAAACTGCCGACAAGTGGTATAATCACCACCCTGAGGCTGTAACTGAAGGAGAAAATGTAACCATTCTGTGGGACTTTCCAGTACATACAGACCGAACCATCAAGGCCAATAAACCAGATATTGTTGTGAAAGACCAAAACAATAAAGTTTGCTTATTGATCGACATGAGAATCCCCTGTGATCATAATATCTCAGCGAAAGAGTTTGACAAGCTCATAAAATATAAAGACCTACTTATTGAAATTGAGAAAATGTGGCATCTCAAGGCGGTTACAATACCAGTGATCGTAGGAGCACTAGGAATGATCAAGAAGGGAACCGAAAATTATATGAGAATGATCCCTGGCTTACCATCCCTGCAAGAAGTGCAAAAGATTGTCTTAACTGGTACATCACACGTATTGAGAAGAGCATTGTCGATGTGAGAACTGTTGCTGCTCATGTATTTTAATTTAACTTTAAAAAAAAATTAAAAAAATGAACGAACTACTGAGTTTGGTTTAATGGCCTACCAATATACACTATGAGTTTCTTTGCCCTAGGAGTCGGGAAGACACTCGGCAAGAAATGGAAGAAAATTTGAAAGAAGAAAAAAAAAAGTAATAATAATAATAATAACAATAATCAAAACCAATGCATGTGTTTATTATTGGCATAATGACCCTTTCGAGAGGTAATAAAATATGTGTGAGCATGCGAGTTCATATCAAGCATTTGCAAACCAAATACAAAAACATATATACATACATAAAAGCAAACATATATGTATGTATCTCTGTCTGTCTCTCTCTATATATACTTGTATATATATATAGAGTATATATTAATTAAATACATGTATCCATTAATCGTAAATTAACCATATATAATTAGTAAAATCCAAATGCATTCTATACAAGAAAAAAAGCTTAGATTTCCAAATTACAGAATGAAAGAACAAAAGATATTTCTTGAATAATTATATGTTAATAGGGGGTTATTTTAATAAACAAAATAATCAGCATTCTATAGATTTTTTTTTACGTATCATAATTACAAATTAATAAATATCTTCAAACAAGGTTTTTTTTTACTTCACACTAGATTGAATTTCTTCTTCACGACATAGTTATTTGATTTAATAGTTAACATAAAAGGCGAGCTGGAAGAGTTGTTAACACTCCGAACAAACTGCTTACCAACATTACTTCCAGCTTTACATTTTGAGTTCAAAATCCACAGAGGGCACTTTGCCTTTCATCTTTTGCGTGATTGATAAAATAATATCCCACTTGAGAACAGAAATCAATGAAAATGACATTGCCCGTCATCTAAAATCGCTATCCTTTTCTCAAAGTTTGAAAGCATTATAACTGACTTAATTTTAAAATCCTCGTCAGTTAAATTTAATTGATATATATATATACACACACACACACACACATACACACACACACACACACATATATATATATATATATATATATATATATATTATATATATATATATAATATATATATATATATTATATATATATATATATATAGGTGCAGGAGTGGCTGTGTGGTAAGTACCTTGCTAACCAATCACATGGCTCCGGGTTCATTCCCACTGCGTGGCATCTTGGGCAAGTGTCTTCTGCTATAGCCCTGGGCCGACCAATGCCTTGTGTGTGGATTTGGTAGACGGAAACTGAAAGAAGCCTGTCGTATATATGTATATATATGTATATGTATGTATGTGTTTGTGTGTCTGTGTTTGTACCCCTAGCATTGCTTGACCGATGCTGGTGTGTTTACGACCCCGTCACTTAGCGGTTCGGCAAAAGAGACCGATAGAATAAGTACTGGGCTTACAAAGAATAAGTCCCGGGGTCGAGTTGCTCGACTAAAGGTGGTGCTCCAGCATGGCCGCAGTCAAATGACTGAAACAGGTAAAAGAGTATATATATATATATATATATATATATATATATATATATATTTATATATTTTCAACGATCCTAAGGCTCTGAAAACATTCTACTTATTGAGAAAGTTTAAGGTTTCTGCTTCTAAACTCACTTTTAGATTGTAAATTTTATTTATCTATGTTAACATTCATGCTTGAAAATGCTTGTGAGGGATTATACTTGAACAGTTTTCCGAGGATTTACATCAAACACAGCCCGAACTAGCAGAGAAATATTTCTACAACGTGGAAATGAGGATTGGCTCAATTTCTCAGAGATTCCAAAATAGAAAGTACAAAGGAAAATTAAGTACAAATATTTACAAACATAGAAATATATATATATATATATATATCCATTTTTTTATCCGTATCCAATTAAGATGTGAATGTTTTAAGGAAATTACTTTGCATTTTAATAAACAGAGAAAGAGAGGGAGAGAGAGAGAGAAAGAGGGAGAGAGTGAGTTTTGCATTGAAACTGATACTCGAGTCGCTAAAAAATCTGTTTCAGTTTCAAAAGGAAAAAATAACTACCACAGCTTCAACATTTATTGAAGACTCATTTCTCATTCGTTCGACAAAGCGACGTGTGTACATCCCCCTCTCACATATACACACACGTGTATATATGTGTTGATTATTATTACTATTATTATTATTATTATTATTATTATTATTATTATTATTATTATTATTATTATTATTATTATTATTATTATTATTATTATTATTATTATTATTATTATTATTATAGACATCGCACAATATCGTGAGGTTGATTGAAGATATTGTATATACCGGGGATTTGTACTGTTTGTCATGTCACAACTAAGAGCTCAGACAGACAGTACTTTGCACAATATGCGTGCAGTTCCAAGTAATGCCAACTTTTGCAATACATCTAGATTGCAGGATATCTCTAAGGCTTTCAGATATTTTTTTCAGATTGAGTGGTATTGAACCCAATGCTCCGATGACAATAGGGATAACCTTTATGTTCGACTCTCGTAGCTGCCACATCTTAACGATCTCAATGTTCAGGTCTCCATATTTATGAATTTTTTTCTTTCTTTTATGATGAAGTGTTGATCTTCTGGCGCTGCTACGTTGATTATTAGGCACTCTTGTTTGTCCCTCCTAAAGGTTACTATATCAGGCCTCGGTGCTCTAACACTTTGTCTGTCTGGAAATCAAAGTCCCAGAGAATTTTTGCCTTCCCCTTTTTGTCCATTACCTTTTCCTGTGTGTTGGTACCAAGCACCCGTAACATTGTATCTATACTTATGGCATAGTAGCCAGTGGAGATTTTGGACTACTGTTTCCGCGCAAGACTTTCACAGGCACTAACAATATGAATCACACTTTCGACCCTCTAGCTACCGATTCTACAGAGGTCCGATGCACTTGTGTGGTATATATTCTTTTACTCTGAGTTGGTATTCAATGCCTGGTCCTGGGCGCGATGATTAGGCTTTCAGCATTCTTTTTTAGGTCACCCTTCTGGAGCCACCTTCATGATGCTCCCTGGTCTTTTAATTTATTGGTTTTACGGTGGAATTGACCATACGGTATAGGGTCTCTTCTTTCTCGTTGGCTGTTCTTGTTCAGAATTCACGAGCACTCGCAATTCCATTTTTGTTAACTCCTTCTGCACTAGCAGCATACTGTAGTCTGTCTTCTTTGCTGTTTACCAAATATTCTGCCATGTTTCTTCTTTCACTGTTCATGCACTCCCGTACACTAATCAGCCCACCCTTACCTCTCTTCATGTTGAGCTTGTGTACATTTGCCTTAGGGTGGAGGGCACCATGCATTGTCATTGTCATTCGAGTAGTGCTATTGAGTCGGTCAATCTCTGCTTGTGTCCATCTCAAAATGGGTGCAATATAGCAGACTACAACAACAGTCCATATGTTCATGGCAGCCACAGGGTTCTTTGAGTTGAGCTTTGATTTCAAGAGGAGTTTGAGGCGCTTGAAATATGCAGCAAGGCTATCACAAATAACAGAGGTGAACAAGAGTCGCCTTGGATGGATATAATAATAATAATAATGATAATAATAATAATAATCTCCTAAAACAAGAGTTGTTCGATTCTTGTTCAAGGGGACTATTATTATTATTATTATTATTATTATTATTATTATTATTATTATTATTATTTATTATTATTATTATTATTATTATTATTATTATTATTATAGACATCGCACAATATCGTGAGGTTGATTGAAGATATTGTATATACCGGGGATTTGTACTGTTTGTCATGTCACAACTAAGAGCTCAGACAGACAGTACTTTGCACAATATGCGTGCAGTTCCAAGTAATGCCAACTTTTGCAATACATCTAGATTGCAGGATATCTCTAAGGCTTTCAGATATTTTTTTCAGATTGAGTGGTATTGAACCCAATGCTCCGATGACAATAGGGATAACCTTTATGTTCGACTCTCGTAGCTGCCACATCTTAACGATCTCAATGTTCAGGTCTCCATATTTATGAATTTTTTTCTTTCTTTTATGATGAAGTGTTGATCTTCTGGCGCTGCTACGTTGATTATTAGGCACTCTTGTTTGTCCCTCCTAAAGGTTACTATATCAGGCCTCGGTGCTCTAACACTTTGTCTGTCTGGAAATCAAAGTCCCAGAGAATTTTTGCCTTCCCCTTTTTGTCCATTACCTTTTCCTGTGTGTTGGTACCAAGCACCCGTAACATTGTATCTATACTTATGGCATAGTAGCCAGTGGAGATTTTGGACTACTGTTTCCGCGCAAGACTTTCACAGGCACTAACAATATGAATCACACTTTCGACCCTCTAGCTACCGATTCTACAGAGGTCCGATGCACTTGTGTGGTATATATTCTTTTACTCTGAGTTGGTATTCAATGCCTGGTCCTGGGCGCGATGATTAGGCTTTCAGCATTCTTTTTTAGGTCACCCTTCTGGAGCCACCTTCATGATGCTCCTGGTCTTTTAATTTATTGGTTTTACGGTGGAATTGACCATACGGTATAGGGTCTCTTCTTTCTCGTTGGCTGTTCTTGTTCAGAATTCATGAGCACTCGCAATTCCATTTTTGTTAACTCCTTCTGCACTAGCAGCATACTGTAGTCTGTCTTCTTTGCTGTTTACCAAATATTCTGCCATGTTTCTTCTTTCACTGTTCATGCACTCCCGTACACTAATCAGCCCACCCTTACCTCTCTTCATGTTGAGCTTGTGTACATTTGCCTTAGGGTGGAGGGCACCATGCATTGTCATTGTCATTCGAGTAGTGCTATTGAGTCGGTCAATCTCTGCTTGTGTCCATCTCAAAATGGGTGCAATATAGCAGACTACAACAACAGTCCATATGTTCATGGCAGCCACAGGGTTCTTTGAGTTGAGCTTTGATTTCAAGAGGAGTTTGAGGCGCTTGAAATATGCAGCAAGGCTATCACAAATAACAGAGGTGAACAAGAGTCGCCTTGGATGGATATAATAATAATAATAATGATAATAATAATAATAATCTCCTAAAACAAGAGTTGTTCGATTCTTGTTCAAGGGGACTATTATTATTATTATTATTATTATTATTATTATTATTATTATATTATTATTATGTCTTTTCCTTCTTTCTTCAAATTTTCTTCCGTTTCTCGCCGAGTGTTTTCCATACACCTAGGGCAGAGAAGGGCATTGTATGCATTCCCAGATTACATGCGCAAATTCACATATAAAATATGTATTTAAAAATTAATAAATAAATAAATTCATGGATGAATGTTATTTTCACAACGATAATGCTCTTCTCAGTACATGAGCCGTTCCAGTTAATACGATTTTTTGCACTTCCTGTAGGGATGGTAAGCCTGGAATCATTTTCAAATAGGTTTCAGTACCTTCTTTTTATCATTCCTAGAGATCCTACAATCACTGGTACTGAAGTCGCATTGAGATGCCACATTTTTTCAATTTCTATTAGCAGGTCTTTATATTTATTAATATTGTCAAATTCTTTCGCCGCTATATTGTGATCACAGGGAATACTCATGTCAATTAATAAACACATCCTTTTTGTCTGATCTTTTATAATAATATCCGTTATTATTATTATTATTATTATTATTCTATGTTTGACTTTTGCTTTATATTTGTACAAGTTGGCTCCAAGTCTCACCCAGAGACCTCAAGAGACAACAGGGTTGGAAGTTCATGTTGTTGTTATGCCTAGTGTGCCATATATTTTGGGGGTGGGGTGTTGTACTAATGAATGTCTAAAAAAAAAAATTTTTTTTTTTTTTATTAAACCGAAAATTATGTTTGTTTTAAACCTTGAGATTACATAGAAAGTATTTTGCGTAGGATATGAGCAGTTCCCATGAGCACTATCTTTTGAATTTCTGCCATTTTTGGGTTTCCTGGTATCTGAGTTAGGTAGCTATCTGCCCCTTTTGCTATCATTCCCAGGGCACCTATGACAACAGGTATTGTTTTAGTCTTCAGCTTCCACATTTTGCTGATTTCTATTTCAAGATCTTTATATTTGCTCAGTTTTTGGTAGGTCTTGACAGATACGTTTATATCGATTGGGACAGTCATATCAATAAGGAGGCATGTTCTTTGTTTGAAGTCTTTCAATATGATGTCTGGCCTATTTGCATCTATCTTTCTGTCAGTTTGAATGGCGAAGTTCCAGAGGAGTGAGATGTGGTCATTTTCAAGCACTGGGGGTGGTTTGTGTTCCCACCAGTTTTTTTCATGGGGCAAATCCAGGTTTTTACAGATTACCCAGTGAATATATTGTGCAGCTCTATCGTGCCTGTTGAGATATTCTGTAGGCGCTAGAAGACTGCACTTGGAGACCACATGGTCAATGGTTTCATTTTGTTGCTTGCATACACGACACGTTGGACTGCTTCTGATCTTTAATATGTTGGCCTGGTAGTTTCTTGTTGGTAGGCATTGATCTTGAGCTGCTAAGATAAACCCCTCTGTTTCAGATTTTAAGCCAGAGGCCATTAGCCATTGATGGGTCAGGGCTTTGTCAACATCTGCATTATTTGCTCTCTTTGGGTATTTGCCATAGAGAGGTTGTTCTTGCCATTTATCATTCAGAATATCTAAGGCCGCAGATTTAGCACGGGTTTTCATGCGCTTAGCTTTTTCTGTGCCTGTTTCTTGTATGTCTATCTCTAATTCCGAAATTTGTTGTATTCGGAATTCATATTAGATATTCCTTTGCCTGTTTTGTTACTGAGTATGATGCTTTCTTGTTTTCATGTTTTGAGACAAGTTTTAACATCCAGTCCTCAGAGTTTTTCAGGTAGGTGTCTAGGCCAATTGTAGCAATCTTCATTGTTATTGCCAGTTGTAAAAGTCCACGGCCTCCCTCTTGGCAGATAAAGTCGTTCTGTATCTGCCTTAGGGTGGTGCATTCTATGCATTGTCAACAGTTTTCGAATTTTTCTGTCAAGATTACATATTTCAGTAATTGACCAGTTAACGATACTGAAACTGTAAGTCACGACTGGTATGGCTAATGCATTTATAGCTTCGATCCTGTTTCTCGCATTCAGCTCTGTCTTGAGTATTGCTCTTACTCTGCGATAGCATTCTCTCCTGATCCTTTCCTTCATCTCTGAATGCCTTATTCCTTCTCTTTCAATTACCCCTAGATACTTGTAGTTCTCTGCTGGGTCTAATTATTTTATGACATTCTGCTGGTCAAGGTTAACGTTAGATGTTTTTGTCATTTTTCCTGTGATAAAGGTAGCTTTTGCGCATTTATCGAGGCCAAATTGCATTCTGATGTCATCACTGAATTGTTTGACAATCGCTAGTAAGCCCTTGAGTTGTTGGTCATTTTTTGCAAAGAGCTTTAAATCATCCATGTAAATGAGATGATTTATATTTTTATCAAACATTTTATATCCGTACTGCGCATCATTGAGCAGTTTTGAGAGAGGTATTAAGGCTAAACAGAAGAGGAGCGGTGATAGTGAGTCACCCTGGAAAATGCCACATGAAATTTTTACATCACCAGCATTTAGAGATTCATTGTCACTGTTCAAAGTTAGTGTGGTTCTCCATGATCTCATACTTACAGACAAAAAGTTTCGCAGAGCAGGTGCTATCTTATACATTTCTAGGCATTTATTAATCCAGCTATGTGGTAGGCTATCAAAAGCCTTTTTATAGTCTATCCAGGCTATTGATAAGTTTTTGTGTCGTTTGTGACAATCTTCTAAGATCATCTTATTGATGAGTAGTTGATCTTTACAACCGTAGGATCCACGTTTACATCCTTTCTGTTCATTAGGGAATATGCTGCTGTCTGTCAAAAAACTATAGGTATATTCCGTCAGGACAGATGTTAGTGTTTTATACATAGTTGTTAAGCAGGTTATGGGTCTATAGTTTTTGGGTTCATTTGTTTCTTCACTTTTTGGAAGCAGGAATGTTAACCCATTAACTAGCCAAGGAGGCATCCTACTAGGGTGTTGCAAAACATCATTGTAAAGTTCTGCTAGCAGTTCATGGCTCTCTGGGAAGGCATTCAACCAAAAGTTAGGGATTTTATCCTTTCCTGGAGACTTCCATTTGCTTGACCTCCTGAGAGCAGATCTTATATCTTCTACCTTGACACCCTCCCACTTTTGCTCTTCTAAGGAGTCCAGTTCTTTAGATATTCTATCAATCCAGGGGGCCTTTTCGCTTGTGTTTTTTTCTTCTGCCCAAATTTTATTCCAAAATCCCTGCACTTCTCTTTTGATGGTACAGACTTTACAGTAACTGTTGTTTTTCCTATCTTCCTGTAAAAATGTTTGGGGTTTATTTTGAACATGTTGTTGTCCCTGTAGAATCTAATACGCTTTTCATACCTCGCTATGCGGGCAGCTTTAGCAGATACCTTTTGCTTGATGGTTTCTATGGTGGCATCAATATCAAGTACAGTTTTCATATTATATTTTTTCATTAGTTTTTGGGTTTTTGGGTTTATTATTATTATTATTATCATTATTATTATTATTATTATTATTATTATTATTATTATTATCATTATTATTATTGTTGTTGTTGTTGTTGTTGTTATTAAGGTAGCGAGCTGGCACAATCGTTAGCACGCCGGGCAATATGCTAAGTAGCATTTTGTCCGTCTTTATGTTCTGAGTTCAAATTCCGCCGAGGTTGACTTGGCCTTTTATCCTTTCGGGGTCCGATAAATTAAGTGCCAGTCATGTACTGGGGTAGATTTGATCGATTGTCCCAGTCCCCACAAAAATCCAGGCCTTCCGCCCATAGTAGAAAAGATTTCTTCTTCTTCTTCTTCTTCTTCTTCTTCTTATTATTATTATTATTATTATTATTATTATTATTATTATTATTATTATTATCATCATCATCATTATTATTATTATTATTATTATTAGTATTAGTATTATTGTTGTTGTTGTTGTTGTTGTTGTTATTAAAGTAGCCAGCCGGCAGAATCATTAGCATGCCGGGCAGTGATTAAGCGTTTCGTTCGTCAAACGTTCTGAGTTCAAATTCCACCAACCCTTAAAGAAAGCCTCTTGACCTTAAAAGAGCTCAAACACTGAAAGAATTGAAGGATTTTCACACAACAAGGATCAATCAGTTCTCAGTGAAACTCAAGCTTTTGACTATACACAGACGTAATAAAAGCAGGATGAGACACAGCTTCTGTCAAATACCTGATATTAATCGCCAAAGACCACTTTAAGGACTCACTAAAACCACACGGAACAATGTTGATATTCTCTTAGAGCGACTTTTCCATCTCATGCTATACCATTTTCTTTTTACTCCTTTTGGCTCCGGGTGTCCAAGCTCCCAAAGTTCGCTTCAAGTGCAATCTATAGTCAGCTTTTTACCTTATCTTCAATATGCTTTTTCAATTGCATTTTCTGCGGTACTATAGTAACTGTGAGGAAAAATCAGCATAAAGCTTCATATAAGTATCTTTTGAAGAAGCCTGTAAGAACCCTAGAAACACCTTGCAAGCGGTTCAAACAATTATGACAAAAATAATGTTTGACTCGAGTCGACTAAAGTTAAACCCAGCCGAACATTATGGTGGAAATTATTTCATTTCATAAACAGATGTTCAATATGATTTTGAGACATATAACACACTTGAAAAACTAAATTTTAGTAAGATTCATAAACATTACATTTAGCTATAAATTAAGAATTTCTTCTTTCTAAAGAACAGTACTGTTATAACTACCATACATATTAGAATAAAATGTATCTGCATCTTCTTCGATGAAATTATTCTCGTCGTTCTCCCGTGAGAATTGATGAATGAGTTATGTTTAACAAAATTAAAATACATTTACCACTGCTATTCGTGCTATTTGTATGAGGTAAATTTTTCATACTGAATAAAGATGGCGCCTAAAACACCCGAATTAAAGATTACAATTTGTCCCAACGCTTGTATCCGACATTTTCTGTTGATATTTCTAATGTTTATTTCATTTCTTTATTTTGGACTTTAAGAATGAACAGTTAGTTATTTAGACACTGTAAAGTTCACTTCATAATCAGCAATAATTTCTATATTATAATAACCGGTTAATTGTTGGTTGGCTGGTTGGTTGGTTGGTAGAGAACTATGTCGTTCTTAGTACCTAACTGATACTTATTCTACCATCCAAAAACATTGCAAAGCAAAGTCAGCACTTGGAAGATTTGAACTCTGCACCTGGGGGCACCCGTCATCTAAATACTATAAAGAATTTAGACTGGTGCTCAAATATTCTGCCATTCAGCTATTTTTTCTCATTAAAAATATATCGATTTCTAATACATTGTGAGAGTGTGGTGATACTGTCGATTAAATCAACCCACATTCTTAATTCTTTTATTTTATCGATTTTCTTTATATATAAGATGTAAGTTGTGTCTGAAGGGATTTGAGCTCAGAACATAAAGAAGCGTAACTAAAAACTGCGTAGCATTTCTTTCTGACGTTCTAACAACTAGGCCTATCTTCTACTCATTATTTCGCTCTTTTTCCTCTTTAATTTTAAACCATTCCAGCTATTTCCATTCCAGGCTACTGTAGTTGCTTTTATGTATTACATTTTGTTGGTATTTAAATTTAGTGTTGCCAGTGATGTCACAATGGTGAATTTAGAAGTTTTGTTTTCTTTAGGCGCCGGCATGGCTGTGTCATTAAGAAGCTCGCTTTCCAACTATGTGTTCTTTGTATCTATGTAGACTGCCTTCGTGCTTGTGTTGTGTTTGTCCCCTGTCATCGCTTGACAATCCGAGATGATTTGTGTACATATCAAAATTGACCCATAGAATAAGTATCGGGTTTAAAAAAAAACATAAATACTGGCAGCGATTTGTTAGACTAGGCCCTTCAAGGAGGTGTCCCAGCATGGCGGCAGTCCAATGACTAAAATAAAAGATAAAAGATGAACAATTAGCTTTCTTCTTTCAGGAGAAACCTTCGACGGTGCCGTGTGTCTTCCATACGCTGCTATATTCAATAATAACGCCTCAGAGTATATTAGAAAATTGGTGAAGATAAATTTGTGTAATTGGTTGTTAAATACACTGAAGCGTTATTGGTCAATACAATATCTAAATCATTAGGTTGGTTTAATTGTTCAAAGTCCAACTAATTTAGACACACAGAATGTGGATCTTTGTCAGATGTTTTATAGCATAAATTGTTCAACTATTATATTTATAATTATGATAATAATAATAATTACTATTATTATTATTATTATTATTATTATTATTATTATTATTATTATTATTATCATTATTATTATTTTATTGTCTTTGCACAGCTTCTAACGCTGGAGATGTACTACGGTGTCAGCTGTTCACTACCAGTGAACTAAGGTAACACCCCTTATTATTATTATTATTATTATTATTATTATTATTATCATTATTATTATTATATTGGTGGTGAGATGGAAGAATCGTTAGCACACCAGCGGCATTTCGTTCGTATTTCCGTTCTGAGTTCAAATTCCGCCAAAGTCAGCTTTGAGTTCCTCCTTTCGCGATCGAGGAAAAAGCACCAGTTGTGCGTTGGAGTCGATATAATTGACTAAACCCTCCCTCAGAATTTCTGGTCTTGTGACTATAGTAGAAAGGATTATCATCACCATTATCATTATTATTATTATTATTATTATTATTATTATTATTATTATTATTATTATTATTATTATTATTATTATTATTATTATTATTATTGTTGTTGTTGTTGGTGGTGGTGGTGGTTTTCTCGTTGTCGTTGTTGATGTTGTTGTTGTTGCTGAATGAGAGAGCAGCACATGTCATAAAAGTGACACTAGGGTACAAATATACAAAACCCAATATACACATCATGTCTACCCGTCTGATAAGGATACACCAGGCACATACATCACAGCCATGAGTGCAAGACATGGTCTTCTCATATCAAGATAAACAACACATGACCCTTCAGGTGGTACCCAGTTAGAATTTTCTTCGGGTTGAGCAGCCCATCAAGCTCAAAAGGTTCCCGAATAAGGTTTGTTTAAGGATGGTGAATTAAACACCAATGTTTGTAGACGTGAATTATTCAAACCCCAAATAATTCCTCTCAACACAGGGCTATGATGCTCTCCCACTACTCCTGCTCGTGATCAGAGATGCACAAATTACCAGCCACTAAGAGACATGCTCAACTAATTTGCTTGTCAAGCAACTGACAAATGAGTCTGCAGTATTGTTCAAAATATTTGTTGCCGCCCTTCTTTTATACCAATGCTGTTGTACTGCTGACAATTATGAGCTGACGTTGCTGCCTAGCACTCGAAGATCTAAGGCCAAATCCCTATATATATCTTCCGACTGATTGACAAATATTTACTCATTAAGAATCTGCAACAAATGGTTCAAAGATTTCCCTGTCTTCTGTCTAGCATTTCTACTACTACAACAAAGGTCTCCGTTCTTTGAAGCCAGCAAATTGCATACCCTCTCGCTCAGATCTTTACATCCATCTTAAATTTTTCATTCATCATACACCCATCTGAGTACACTCCAATCCCTACACCCCAGATCGCATTCCCTCTGGAAACCCAGCCTGCCCACAGTTTTAAAGTAATTATCCAAATAAATGCTAAGATTCATCTGCATCAGTCCTATCAGCCTTCTATCACTTTCAAAGATCACGAACGCTGCCGTCCTTCTCTAAATGTCTTTATGTCTTCAGTTTGTCTTCCGGTAAACAATTTCACTGGTTCCCTTGACTTTTTTTCTCCAATCAGCTATCAAACAATTCTCTTTCAATTAGGCACTGTCAGACAATGGTTATTCTGTCGGTAATTTTGGCGGTTGTTCTTGTTATAACCGTTGATGGCGGACTAAATTTGGCGTGATTCCTGTTTTAATGTTCTTCTTAATTATGTAAATATGTTTTAAGGGATGTTATGATAGGTCCTGGCCAAACAATTTAACAAGAAGTAAACATTAAGAATCAACACAAAACGCTTGCGTGCGCGCACACGAACTTGCACACACACACACACAAACACACAAACACAACGCACTCACACACGCACGCACGCGCACGCAAATTCACACAAGTATACACATACACATCTACATTATATCTATACATGAATTCATACATAATTGTTCTATATATATTTCACAAACACACACAAACACGCATGTACATATACACATATATATATTTGTGCTGTATTCTAAGATACGTTCAATTAGATACGGAAAGATACCTAGATACTTTACACACGCACACACAAAAACACATTATCACAAATACACACTCATGCACTCGCACATATATAAATACAATTATACAGATATTTATGTACCATACACACTCATTATATATATATATATATATATATATATATATATATATATATAGAGAGAGAGAGAGAGAGAGAGAGAGAGAGAGATAGATAGATAGATAGATATAGATATATATTATATATGTATATTGTATGTATGCAGTATATATATATATTACCATATATATAGAAAGATAGGTATAGATAATATGTATGCATGTATGTATATATGTATGTATGTATGTATGTATGTATAATTGTATGTATGTATATATACATTATATATATATAGAAGATAGATAGAAATATGTATGTATGTATGATGTATATATGTATGTATGTATGTATATATATATATATATAACATCTATATATACATATATATATATATATATATATATATACATATATATATATATATATATATATATATATATATATATATATATATTATAATATATATATATATATATATATATATCTATATTATTTACACATACTGTCGCACAGAAGTAGTCTCACACATGCACATATATAAATACCAATATATGTATACATAGATACACACATTTTATATATGTGTGTGTGTTTATGTATATATGTATGTATATCTATAGGGCTATATAGCAGTATATAATTATATAGATACTTCTATAAATCTGAGTGCGTTTGTGTGTCAGTCTGTCTGCAGTGTATGTGTTTATGTGAGCGTGTGCGTGTATGTGTGTCAGCGTATAAGTCTCTATGTGTGTGTGAGTGTATGTATAAATTTGCCGATACATAGTATGATGGATTGTAATGCGGCATAATTATACGGTGCCAAACCATTTCCAGATTGAGTAAATAGAGAGAATCTCTTTAAATAAGTTGTGTTGCATCAATCGAATTGCTGGAATGGAAGACAGTCGGTCATAATAGAGAACACTGCAGAAGTGGGGGAGTGGGAAGGGGGATTGATGATTCTCTCGGATGGAGAGCATGGAGAGTGAATATTTAGATGGATAATTCTAATAATTACCAAAATCACCACAACCACCAGTACCATCATTACCACCACCACCAAATCCACCACCATCATCATCATCGTCATCGCCATCGCCATCGTCTCGTCGTCGTCATCATGATCAACATCATCATAACAAACAAACCTATTCCCCATTTCATCAAAAGGATCCACCCCTAGATCGGTAAACAAAATAATCATGTAGCCTGTCCCACAGGGGTAGATATGACTTTTAAATCAAAGATTTGTAACGCTATCGTCGAATCATTGCTCCTGGATTTTACTTATAAAAATAGTACTCAACAGTTACTATTGTATCGTGGTAGAGTCGTGCGTAACCTTTAAAAACCTACATTGAAATAGTCGCTTTTTACTGAATTATTAATTTGTAATAATAAGATAATAATAAAACCGGTGAGCTGGCAGAATCGTTAGCACGCCGTACAAAATGTTTAGGGGCATTTCGTCCGTCTTTACATCCTCAGTTCAAATTCGAGCTTTCGAGGTCGATAAAATATGCATCAGTTGAACACTGAATCGACTGAACACCTCACCAAAATTATTGGCATTGTGCAAATATTGAAATCACAATAGTAACATAATAATAGTAATAACTGGGTCCATACTGGAACACCGCCTTTTAGTCAAAGAAATCGACCGCTGGACTTATTCTTAGCAAGCCTGGTACTTATTCTATCGGTCTCCTATGTCGAACCGCTTACTTACGGGGGACGTAAACACACCAACAACGGTTGTCAAGCGATGGTGGTGGGGAAAAATACAAACACAAAGACACACACATGAATATATACATATATATACGACGGGCTTCTTTCAGCTTCCGTCCACCAAATCCATTCACAAGGTTTTGGTCGGCCCGAGGCCGACATTTAGAAGACATTTGCCCAAGATGCCATGCAGTGACTCTGAACCGAGAACCATCTAGTTGGGAGACACGTTTCTTACCACACAGCCACGTCTTTCAAACCTCTGGTCATTCCAGAAGCATGGTGTGGGGCTCATGTTAGGGGCCTGCAAAGCTTCAAGTAGCACGGAATCGAATGAACTTGTTTGAAATAATACATGTAACTCCTAGTAAATGTGTTGAGCGCCCTTTCTTGTTTGTCCACTCATTGGTGTATATATATATATAATATATATATATATATATGTGGTGTGTGTATGTGTGTATGTATATATAATAATGTGTGGTGTATGTATATATATGTATATATATATGTATATTATATATATATATATATATGTATATATATATGTATATATATATGTATACATATGTATATATATATGTAGATATATGTGTGTGTTTTATATATATATGTGTATATATATATGTATATATATATGTGTGTGTGTAAACGGCGTGTCGGGCAAACCATATGAAAATTATGCATTAACTGCATGACATTGTAATTGATTTTATAAATATATGCCTCCTTGATTTGAAACCAGTTTTACAAGTGTGAAAGCACGAAACTCGTGGCCCATAAGGCACTCTGTAACTTTTTCCGCCAACTAAAAAAGATGTACACACGCACACACACACGCGCGCATTTAATATCAGCAAGGAACATTTACATTAAATGTTTCTCGAAAGCATCCAGTGCGATTTATTCGGCTCTCGTTATCGTTCCTTAGCTTGTATAATGTATTTAAAATAGGAAACTCACCGGCGATGTGACCAAAATTTTAGCCACATATGCTTATGTCATTTATCAAATTCATTCCTGTTTCTGAGGATATTGGAATCTATCGAAAAGATGTGGCATCTCAAGACGGTTACAATACCAGTGATTGTAGGAGCATTTGGAATGATCAAAAAAAGAACTGAACATTATTTAAGAATAATCCCTGGCTTACCATCAATGCAAAAGTGCAAAGGATTGTCTTAAATGATACGCCACACGTACTGATAAGAGCATTGTCGCCGTGAATTTTCTTACCCTTTTTTCCCATTATTTTCTGCTTTTTTTTCATTTTTCTATGACATTCTTCTCCTTTTTCTCTATCAGATGACTTTGTAAATGAACAATCTGCTGTGTTTATTTTAATGGCCTACCAATGTATACAGTACGTTTCTCTGCCTTAGGTGTTAGGAAGACACTCGGCAAGAAATGGAAACAGAATTGAAAGATGATAATAATAATAATAATAATAATAATAATAATAATAATAATAATAATAATAATAATAATAATAACAACAACAACAACAACAACAAAAATGATAATAATAATCCTTTCTATTAAAGGCACAGGGCCCGAAATTTGGGAGGAGGGGACTTGTCGATTACATCGACCCCAGTGTTTCACTGGTACTTAATTTATCGAAACCAAAAGGATGAAAGGCAAAGTCAACCTCGGCGTAATTAAAAGTCAGGACGTAGCGATAGACAAAATACCGCTGAGTATTTCGCCCAGTTCACCGCTTTAACAACACCATAATAATAATAATAATAATAATAATAAATAATCATATAATAATAATAATAATGATAATAAAATAAAATAAAAATAATGATAATAATAATAATAATAATAATAATATAATAATAAAATATAATAATGATAATAATAAAAATAAAAATAATGATAATAATAATAATAATAAATAATAATTAATAATAATAATAATAATAATAACAATAATATATAATATTATTATTATTATTATTATTATTATTATATTATAAGTTGTTGAAATTTATTGTTGTACATTAACTACCTAGTCGCTGAAAACGCAACTCACTATGCCAGTTGAAAGTAGTAGAATGTCAGTAAGAAGGTCAATAATTGTGAAGGGAAGGAAAAGTCGATTACACCGATCCTCGTACTTGAATAATTCCTTACTTTATTGATCCTGAAGAATGGAAGACAAAGCTGATTTTGGCAGTATTTGAACTCAGAACATGAAGTCAAAAGAAATGCAGCTAAGCGTTTTGTCCGACTTGCTGACGGTTCTGCTAGCTGCCCACCTTAATAAGCCTTTCTATTACAGGCACAGGGCCTGACATTTTGGAGGAGAGGATAA
>NC_042998.1:145589691-145593811 GCF_006345805.1 Octopus sinensis | reverse complement strand
GTTGTGGATTTCCACTTCGGCATCTGAAACTCAGAGTTTTATCTTGACTACCGAGTAATGTAACATACTGTATAGATAACTTTCCTCTATTTACCAAATATTGAGGTCTCTTTCTTTCTTTTGTTATCTTACCGTTTATCAATATAATATATATATATATATATATATATAACACTGATATACTATATAATGCGATGATGTGTTTACAAATATATGAATGCATAAATATTGTATACATCTAATTATAAGCTTTTGGATATGCGAGGTATTCGTATGTGTGATTATTTGTGTATACATGTATCATGTATATGTATGTATAAACACCGTGTGTGAGTATGTGTGTGAGAGAGAGAGAGAGAGAGAGAGATAGAGATAGAAAGAGGGGGACAGAGAGAGGGAGAGATCAGGCAAAGATTCTTGATCATACCTTTGCATATATGTTAATATATATATAATGATATCAAACACGCTCACACACACATACACACACACACACACACACACACACACACACACACACACACATATATATATATATATATATATATATCATATGTGCGTGTATGCATAAACAGGCATATATATATATATATATATATAATATATATATATATATATATGTGTGTGTGTGCAATATATGATACACACACACATACACTCATAAATACCAAAAGCAAAGATATACACCCACGTATTGCACAGTTCTCATTTACGTAGCTGAACAGCAGGATACATTTATGTAAAAATGTATGCAAATAATGGCTCATAATCATACATAAACAGACAATTCCAGGCACACAATATCAATAAAAATATGGTAAATTCCACATATCTTCTCTGCATAATTGCATAAGTTTAGAGTATGTAGCAGTATATTTTATCCGCATGTATTTGTACGCTGTGGGTAACCTTTAATTTTAACGTCTAAGTGAAAAAATCGATTGAAGACAAGAGATCCTCGTATATCAACGTATATTTATGCATATATCCACAAATATTCATCTATATATTCGCTAATATAATCATGTATATCTATAAAAATCAGTAAAAAAAATCGACCCATTGACTTGACTTACTTGTCACAGTTGTTAACAAGCCAGCCATTTTCCTTGAAACTAACGTAATCTAATAATAATATTTTGTACCAATATTTATCAAATTTGACCTTCGCCCAAACGCATATTTTTCTAACTGATTGATTTATTAACTTATTGATTTTATTTCCTTTCTTATGTATTCGTATTTGTCGTTGAATCTTTTTTTCTATTTCTATGTCTTCTGGGTTTAATATCCTTTCGTGGGTGTATGTGTGTAGAAGTGTGCTCTTCGTTCATTTGGTTTTCGTCTGTTCTCATTTTTTTCTCTTTCTTTGCATTAGTTTTATTCACTTTTCTTCCTTTTCTTTCTTTCTTCCTCAAAAGAAATTGAATGGTTGTAATTTATAAAGATTCGCAACAGTTTCCATTGGAATATACATTAATCTCAAAATGTCAGATTTTATTAGACAGGAGACCCGGTCACGTGACCTACAAACCGCCATCTGTTTTTAATATAATGTGGTTGTAAGTAAATTTGCTGTTTTACTAGTCCTATCTCTTTCGTTATTTTTATCACTCTCTCTCTCTGTCTATATCACACGCATATATATATATATATGCTTACATACATACATGCATACATACATGCATACATACATACATAATATAAACACATAAGTATGTAAGTATGAATGTATGTATGTATGTATGTATGTACCTATCTCATCAGTCTACTGTGAATCTTTTAGACAATTTCTTTGTATCTTCTTTTCATTTTGCTCTTTTTTTAATCTTCTGTTAACTTTACTATTCGTTGGTGATATTTTCATCACTCAGCGCTCTAATGCGTTTGTCTGAATAAGAGCGTGTGTGTGTGTGTGTATGCGTATATATATATATATATATATAATATATATATATATATATATATTATATCTATATATATAATATATATATTATATATAGTTATCCGTAATAATAAGGGTGAAATTAATTAATTTGGAATAATTATCAATTACACCAAGTAGTCTTCGGCATGTAAAAGCCTCATTCGAGGAAAATTTAAGTAATACTAAGCAATAAGGGTTAGCAACGAAGGGTTTAGCTAAACCCTTTATTGCTTAGTATTACTATATATATATATATATATATATATATATATATATATATATATATATCTATATATATATAATATATACAAGTACGACATATACATTCATGTCCTTGTGTCTGTATACGTATATATATATATAATTTTTTATTTTTCATTCTTATATATTCTTTTATTTTATTATTTTACACGTTTCAGTCATTTGAATGCGGTCTTACCGGAGCCCCACCTTAAAGAGTTTTAGTTGAAGAAATCGACGGGTTTCTTTCAGTTTCCGCCTACCAAATCTAGTCTCAAGGCTTTGGTGAGCCCGAGGGTTTATATTAGAAAACTCTGTCCAAGGTTTGACTGAGCCCGGAGTCTAGAACTATATGGTTGGAGAGCAAGCTTCTCACCACACAACCACGCCTGGACCTATATATATATATATATAAGTATAACATTATGCGACTATACATATTACATATTTATGTATGCGTGCAGGTATATATCTATCTCTGTCTCTCTTTCTTCCTCTCTCTCTCTATCTCTCTCTCTATATATATACATATATACAATATATATATATATATAATATATATATATATATATATATATTATATATATATATCGACAGACAATTGGATAGACCGATCATCTCGCAGCAAACGCGCATTCTACTAACAAACACCGCGACAGATTGAATGTGGTCATTTTGTAGGAAAGGTCTTACTCTGACTCGTCCTCCCCTCCATCACCATTACCAGCATCACCACTGTCATTACCGCAACCATCACCATCTTTACCACCACCACCAAGCCGCCGCCGCCACCACCATTACCACCACAACCACCACCACCGCCACCACCACCACCGCCACTTCCAGCACAGACGGTTCGTTAGATTTTCTTACCTAATCCTTCCTCCGCCACCGTAACACCGCATCTGCTGCTCACCATTTTACTATTTTTGATTGATCTTCATCCAAACCACATTAACTATTCGACCTGGGATATTTTCTAGCATTTCCATTCAATAAATTTTTTATTTCTTTATCTGTTATCAATCGAAACTATTCTTTCATTTGACTGTTCTCATTAACTTACATTCCCTTATTCCTTTATTCTATTATTATTATTGTTATTGCTTGGTTCACACAATTCTTTATTTGCGTTTGTTTCACGCAACTCAATCTCTTTCTTTCTTTCTTCCGTTTTTTGCGTTCTTTATCTTCATTTTGTTTTGTCGTTCACTCTCTTCCAGGCACTATTTTTTAAATTCTATTTTCTACATCTTCAATAGCATCCTTTCCTATCTAATTTTTTCATTTACTCTTTCTTTATTTCTAAACCGCTGTCATTCTTCATTTGTAATCGCTGATTCTTTTCCTATTTTATTAATTTCATTTATATTTTTTCTATCATTCTTTCTTTGACTATTCCAGTTTCTTTTATTCTTTTCTAAGTAGGACGTCTGTATTACAATGATATTAGCTACAATTTCAGTTTACCGTTCAACTTTATCTTAAACTGCTCAGGTTTAACTAAGCTATTGCTAAAGTTTCGCAACCAAAGCAGATGACAGCCGCTTCGAATAAGAAACTTTGCACGTCATACAATCTACATATGCAACGACTTCCATCTTGAGCAAACAAGCACAGAATGTGAAGTTATGTTTGAACAATGTAAATGTGTGTTTATGCATATTTGTGTCCGTGTGTATGTGTGTGTGTGTACTTATGTGCATGCGCGTACTTCTGTATGAGTCTGTGTGTTCCTATATGTATACGTTTGTATGTGTGAACGTGTTCTTCTGTAAGTATATCTATGAATGCGACTGATTTGCAAATAGCAAACTGTCGTCTGTTTGCACGTTGGCCTTCGCTTGTGTGTATATATATATATATATATATATATATATACATGTGTTTGTGTGTGAGTTGATGCGCGTGTGTGAGTGTATTTGTCTGTGTGTGTGTGTGTGTGTGTGTGTG
>NC_042998.1:145514691-145582191 GCF_006345805.1 Octopus sinensis | reverse complement strand
GGGTGATTGGAACGCCATTTTGGATGCCCGTGTAGATTGGGTGGGGGCTAATGGATAGGTAAGTGGGGAGCGCAAGTTTCGCAAACCTACTCAGTTGTTTCCAGCTGGCAGACTGGTTTAGACTGGATTTCCCGAATACCCCAGCGTGGACACGGGCAAACAGTGTCGGGTCATCCAAATCTTCTCTATATAGGGTTATTTTGTAGGCCAGCAGATAGAAATAGCATAGGTTATCCACAATTTGAATTCATCAACTACACAGACCACAAATTTGTGATCTATACGATTGCCCTAGGTACGTTCCATAGGCAGGGTCCCAGATACTGGAAGTTGAATGCGTCCTTCTCGGCGCGTCAAACTTTCAGAGACCGGCTTAGCAAGTTGGTCCATCGAAAGTTGAAGGGTGCAGTCGTGAACAACCGAGGGAGTGGGGCTAAAACGGGCGATTGGAGTAGAAGCTGTAGAATTTAGCAGAGAACTAGCGATATAAAAACAAGAGTAGAGACAGATCTAGTTAGGAAATTAGAAGAGGCATTCGGCAGAGACATAGTGATTGACGTGCTGGCAGCAAGATTGGTTCTAAACCAATTCTTCAACACCAAGCATGAAAGTTGCATTGTCAGAGCTAGGGCACGTTAGCCAGCGATTGGTCGAGAAAGGTCACGCGGTATTGATCTCGGTAAATTAGCGACAGCAGTTAGATGGAGAATACCACCTGGTGAACAAGAAATCGATCGCCTGGTGAATAGGAAATTGACCGCGCGGGGGACAAGATATCGCTCGTGTCGTTGGGGGAAGTGAGAAGGGGCAGTGGATGTGTATATAAGTGTGTATATCTATATATGTAGATGTATGTGCCCATATATCTGCGTTTATGATTCAGTACTTATACGAATGTGTATGTGTGCTTAGATGTACATTCACACATCAGCGTACGCGCACACACACACGCACAAACACACGAAGGTACACACTCACACATGCGAGCGCTGACGTATGTACACGCACACACATACACACACGGACACACACACCCAGGCGTGCACACATTCATCTCCATGTACATATGTACACGAGCACACGCACACGCACACGCAATGGTGCACACGTATATGGGCGCGCACGCGAGCACAAATACGCCCGTACTCGCACATACGTGCGCATGCATACGATGAGCAGACTCACATGCACACCCATACACACATGCGCACACGTACATATACTCGTATGATCATGCACAAGGGGTGATGTACGAAGGGTGAGAGTATGCGAGTAGAAAGGCATGGAGAAGTGTTGGGGGATTGTAATTTGCGGTGCTGTTCATGGGGGTTAATTTGTAACGGTGATCTTGCTGCAGGCGGTGCTAGTGATGGCTGGTACTAAAGAGGTATGTCCGAGTTGTCGGCGGCCAATGGCTTGAAGTTTACCAGAAGGGTGTACCTCTGGAGACAGCAATACGATACCTCATATCTCTTGTTTGATGGATACTGC
Organism: Octopus sinensis; assembly: GCF_006345805.1. Classification (NCBI taxonomy): domain Eukaryota; kingdom Metazoa; phylum Mollusca; class Cephalopoda; order Octopoda; family Octopodidae; genus Octopus; species Octopus sinensis. The sequence continues at coordinate 145,580,700 of NC_042998.1, read as the reverse complement.
TGGCTGGTAGATGCTATACAGCTTTTCGGGGTGCCGTGTGAACTTGGGACTGGCCAGATTAGAGCAATCTCAAGTATAATCAACCGAAATTGCGAAGATAATCTGGTACTTGACTGAGGAAAGAAAACATCGAATGATCCGTCCTTGATTTCTTTGTATCGTCTATCTATGTATGTATATTTAGAGATATAGATATATACATACACGCACACACACATATATACATACATACATACATACATACATACATACATACATACATACATACATACATACATACATACATACCTATATATATATATATATATATATATATATATATATAAAGTTAATCCAAACAAGAAAGCACAAAATAACACAACAACGCGAGGACGTAGAACAAATATAGTATTATTGGACGCTCTGGAAAGAAGGAAAGAAGGAGGGCTTAACGTTTCGAGCGGAGCTCTTCGTTGGAAACATAGGAGAAGGAAAGATCCACAGAAGGGAAGACAGAGGGAAAAAAATCGCCAACGGTACACGAGGGTATATATATATATATAATATATATATATATATATATATATCATATAATTAAGGGCTAAAGAGGGTTATTCTAAAGCCAATACACTGTTTTATCCACTTATAATCCGCTTGTTACAGGAAAATTGAAACTATATATATATATATATATATATATACGTACGTACATGCCGAGCTTCTACACAGTTTCTGTCTACCGAATTCGCTCATAAGGCATTAATCGGTTCCTGTAGTAAAGACACTCGCTAAAAGTGCCACGCTGTGGGACTGAACCAAAATCACATAGTTCCAAAACGAACCTCTTAAGCACATAGTCATGCCTGTTTTCCTTTCTTCTTTTTTTGTTTTCCTAAAATACAAAACTTAATTAATATTGTAATCTGAATTCTCACATGCCGAAAAAACCGGAAACTAACTCAATTTCGATGTCTATTTATAGGTCTGTAGATTTAATTATTTTCTTCCATATTGAAGAACGCTGCAATAGGTTTTCAATTTTCGTCGGACATATTTTCGAAATTTGTATTTAGGTAGGAAATACTTCAATGAAGCAACATTTATGACACATTTTAATAGTTTAAGCAGTATTGTTTGTTAGTCTGTCTGTTTGTCTGTCTGTCTACCAATCTGTCTCAATACATTCATGGACACACACACACCACACACACACACACGCAAATACACTCATACGAGGGTATGTTGTTTCTGCAATTTATTAAAACAAAAGTAGTGGCTGAACAGTTATAGCATTTTTCGCCATAGCCCTCTTGCTTTTCGATGCGGTCCAGAAGCTTGCTTAATCCATCGGAGAAGGTTTTGGCTGGTTGCGCAGCCATTTATGTATCGCTTCCTGCACTTCGTCGATTTGCAATCGACGACCTCGAAAACGATTTTGACAGTTCAGTGGTTATTGTCGGAAGGGGCTGGAACTGGACAGTACGCATGGGGTTCCAGCAACCCGAAACCCAATTTTTCAACGGTTTTAGGGGTATAAGGATGGTTGTATATGGGGTGCATTGCTATTCAGCAATAGACCTCGAGGTTTGGTGCAAATTGCTGGTTTCAGTTTGTTGGCCACTATTTCCCTGTAGCCTACACTGATAGACCACTTTTCTGGGTAATGTTCCAATATAGGCCCTTTTACGTCCCCGGAACGGTTAGCATAAATTTTTCTGCAGAAGTTTGAGTTTTGGATTTCTTTTCCACTCCATACTCTGCTTTTTCAATTCTGGCTGAAAGTGTCTCTTCTCCTGCGACTGTTCTCTCCAAACAATCTTCTCCTCCATCAGTGTTGTGGTTGAGCAAGCGTTGACAGATCTCCACACAATTATACTTATGCGCTTCGGTAAACTCTCTTGGCACCCATTTCGTCCATATTTTACAGACCCGACACTTGTTGTATGCAGAACTATGACTGATTTGCAGAGAATGAGCCACCTCATCGATGGTCAGTCGCCGCTTCGCAAGAACCATCTTTCAATCTTGTTGAATCTTCATGCCAGTGGGAAGGTTGATGGGCATTTTGCTTCCTCTTTGAACTTCACGCTTGTCTGGCTACTTCTAAATTTCTTGATCCACTCATACACACTTCTACGCGATAGAGCGCCGTTCCCGTATTAAACTGAAAATCTACGATGAATTCCAACCCTTCAGACAAGAGAAATCGGATCATTGATCTCTGTTCTTCCTTGGTGCACACTACCAGCGGATCGGCCTTGTTTACTCTGTAAACACGGTAAAACCTCGGTCATGTCACCATAAGAGCATCACCTTCTAGCACGCGAGCGCTGAAGATAGTGCAGCTAACCCAAAGAATGTTTTGACGAAAGTGCCAATAATTTTTGATTTCCTCTTGTATATATGTTGTGGTTGCTGTAGCTATTTTCTGTGGTATATAAGAAGAAGAGAAAGAAGCGCCAGAGGAAAAGAAAAAGTAGGAGACGGACAACGAGAATGAGATGGAGAATGAGATGAAGAATAAGATGAAGAATGAAGAGAAATAAGTGGAGTAGAAGAATGGGGATGAAAAAGAAGAGGCGGAGAAGGATGAGGAGAAAAGGAAGAGGTGGAGGAGAAGGATATGGATGAACAGGAAGAGAATGTTGACGTAGAGGTTCCCTCCCTTTGGTTCCACGTCGCTGCATGTATTGTCGTCGATAGAAGTACGCTGTTATGAATTACAATAGTTTTACTGCTTTATGGTGTTCAGGGGGTCACAGGGAAATACACCAAATTAAGGTACCTTTTTTTCCTCTACAGTTCCGTAAATTGAAGTACAGCAATTATTGCTTTAAAATTCAAGGTCAGCAATTTTAGGGGAAAGGGTTAAGTCGATTACATCGACCCGTGTTCAACCGGTACTTATTTCATCGACCTCGAAAGGATGAAAGGCAAAGTCGATCTTGGTAGAATTTGAACACAGAACATAAGAATGGACGAAATGCTGATCAGCATTTTGCCCGGTACGGTAATGATTCTATTACTTCACCGTCTTATGGTACAGTAATTATTAATGCGGCTTATTATGAAGAATAATTACTTTGCCGTTTTATATCACAGAGAATTGTGCTAAATTAATGTATCATGTTTTCTATAGTTCTGTAAAAGGAGGTATAAAAATTTAGTTTTTACTTATTTCAGTCATTGGACTGTGGCCGTGCTGGGGCACAGCCTCGAAGGACTTTAGTCGAATAAACTGTCCCCAGTATATTTTTAAGTCTTATCCTATCGCTCTCTGTTGCCCAAGCCCTAATACATCATTTACACCGGTCGTCAAGTGATGGGAGACTGATACAGGCACAAAAACACTCACACTCGTGTGTATATATATATATATATATATATATATATATATATATGGGTCAGGCAAAATGATCTGACACATTTGTAGGTTAAATAAAAGGCAAATGAAGTAAAGAAACAAAAAAAGTGTTTTTATTTTTGAAAAGTACATATAATGCCATTTTGTTTCATTATGTTTTAAAAATTAAATCAGTCAAATGGTATCCATTATTGTCCACACACTGTCGAAGGCGTTCACGAAAGTTGTCAATAACTCGGCGGGTCATTTCATGCGATTTTCTTCTCTGGGGATACCTCAAGTCAAAGGTATACATTAATCGCCCTCGATCTATTGAACAACTTAAAGATGCAATTCGTCAAGAAATTACTGCCATTCCACATGAAATGACCCGCCGAGTTATTGACAACTTTCGTGAACGCCCTCGACAGTGTGTGGACAATAATGGATCCCATCTGACTGATTTAATTTTTAAAACATAATGAAACAAAATGGCATTATATGAATTTATCAAAAATAAAAACACTTTTTTGTTTCTTTACTTCATTTGCCTTTTATTTAACCTAAAAATGTGTCAGATCATTTTGCCTGACCCGGTATATAATTGACTTGAGAAAGAAGATTGATTAGAGGTTTGGACTAGAAGTGTTCAAGAGTAACTTGAGACGAAAGATATAAATATGTAATGTGAAGAAACAAAAGGCCTGCTAATTCAATCCGCAAACATGACTCCGATTAGAGATGGATTTAAAGGACGAATGTACATGACAGAATAAAAATATATAAATACACAAATATTTTTTTTAATCCATAAATAAATAAATATAATTAAAAATATATGTGTATAAATTAATAGATTTTAAAAAATCTCCGGATGGAGGCATAAAAACGTTAAAACATGCGTGTATTGATAAAAATATTTCTTTATTGCCCACAGGGGTTAACCATAGAAGGGACAAACAAGGACAGACAAAGGAATTGAGTGGATTACATTGACCCCAGTGCATAACTGGTACTTATATAATCGACCCCGAAAGGATGAAAGGCAAAGTCGACCTCGGCGGAATTTGAACTCAGAACGTAACGGCAGACGAAATACCTATTTATTTACTACCCACAAGGGGCTAAATACAGAGGGGACGAACAAGGACAGACAAACGGATTAAGTCGATTATATCGACCAGTTCGTAACTGGTCCTTAATTTATCGACCCCGAAAGGATAAAAGGCAAAGTCAACCTCGGCGGAATTTGAACTCAGAACGTAACGGCAGACGAAATACGGCTACGCATTTCACCCGGCGTGCTAACGTTTCTCCCAGCTCGCCGTCCTATATAGGTAAAAATATTGGAGAAAGTCTGAAGTGTTGATAGAAGCGAACTAAACGATACAATGAGGATCGAAGTTAAAATTCGGAATAGTTAAAATCAGTTAAAGTAGGGTACCAACGACCATTTCTGGGGGTTCATTGCAGGAAAATAAAGGGATATAGTAGCCATTATTTGGCAATTCCTTCTTCAGGGTAACTGGTTGTCCAGAACGAATGACGAATAGTAGAGGTTGGGTTATTTTTATATAGATAATATGCATGGGTGAAGAAGGTAAAGAATTAAATATATTCTAACGAAAATATTAATAAAAAGAAATAAAGCTTGTTTTAAGATATATCCTAGTTCAATTCTAATCAAAGTCACTATAGTGCAAGAATGTTGTTTAAGTTTTATGTTTGCATGAGAAAACCACGTCTGACAATTTGTTTAGTAATGATGGGTTGTGCGTTCGAAGAATTAGCGCTTCCCTTATACATAATTTACACCTACCTAAATTAGGTTGTTAGGGCTTCAGATTCAATGGACTATTTTAATGTATAGATTTTGTTTTCTGCTTTGAGCTTGTGGATATATTTACCCAGCATAGTAGCGGCTTTATGAATAACGTTATACCGCGTACAATGCCCAGTAAGGAGACAGGAGTCTTTTACGCAACAATTGCATCTTTTTATTGGTTTTTGCTGTTTCGTTTTTAATTTAGATAAATTTGGGGCTAGGTATTAGTTTGCTGGCCAGTAGTGTTATTTAGATTGTGGGTATCAACTTTAGACTGAGCAATCGTATTGGAGTTAAGAGTTGTGTGTGTTTTATTGTTAGGAAATCGACCTAGAGTTTTGTGTTTATTTGACTTACTGGATTTAGCTGACTGTGCACTAATTTTCGATTTATTAATAGAAGATTTTATCGACCCTAAATTGGGAGTTGTAGAGAAAACCGAATGAATATGGAATAGTATTTATGGTGTCTCGGAAAGTTTGTTTTTAAAATTTTGAAAAGTTTCGGTAACTATCTTATTTGAAGGGAAAAGGGAAGGGCGTACCAAATGATTTCGGGTTTTCTCAATTTGGATACGTTGTTGGGCATTGTTATATTTTTATTTAGGGTATCATACGAATTTAATGTAGATTTCTGGTATGGCCGGTGTGGTTTTTTGTGTAATTTTGATTCCGAATTATATAATTGATTTTCAGTACAGGCAGATTTCATAGGTTTGATATTGTTTTCGGGTAATATGTTTGCTAGTTTTGTTTTTAGTATAGTATTATGTATATAAAATATTTTCCTGGAAACCACTTAACTGTAATGCTTGGTTGTAATGTGTTGCGTGGTTGTTAAATAATGTCTCGTTAGCAGATAAATTCAAGATCCTTATAGAAATTCCGGTTATAATATTTTTATGGTACTTGTAGGATGATTGGAGAGAACATTGATGTACTGTAGCATTTGATTCGGTTTATGATATAGTTGGTATAAGTCGGTATTTAGATTCAGCGTAACATCGAAAAAATTGGCTACATTGGTATCGGTTTCAAATAAAATATGTAAGTTACAGTAATTTTTTTAGAAATTTTAGTACCTTTTTCTTAGTGCGTTCGACTGCTGGTTTGGATAATCCGCTAGTAGTGAGAAGAGCTTCATCCATGTATAATCCGCCTGATATTTGGAGGCAGTTTGATTTAATTTGTGATAATAAAAGTAGGCCCTCCAGATCTGTAATTTGTGCAGAGTCCGATGAACGCACTATTATATCAAAATTATCATGTGTATTGGTCCCTGTCCAATTTGTGTTGTTAAAATGAATTAGAGATTTTCTGGCGGTTAATATAATGTCGATATCCTGTCGGGAAATTGCTGTGAAATTACGAGCAAAGATTAAAATTTTATTAAGGAGGATTGGTGAGAGTGAAGCATAATAGTTTGATATATCGAATTGTATAAACTGGGTATAATGTTTATCCTTAATTGAATGAAACTAGGTAATAACGTCTCCGGTTGAATTCCATAAGGAAAGTTTTACGTTTGTTCTAATCTTAGGAATGATTCTATCAAGTATACACTTCGCGATTCTACTCAGGTCTGACTTTGTGGGGCAAATAAGTCTTATAGAAGGTTTAGAATAAAAGTTCGACTTCTAGTCCTTTAAAGTGAAGTGGGGAATTTTAAGTTCGTATGGTGTAGTCCTATCCAATAAGTTCAAGTTTTTATGCCTTCATCCGATTTTTAAAAATCTATTAATTTACACACATATATATTTTTAATATATTTATTTATAGATTAAAAAATAATCTGTGTATTTATATATTTTTATTCTATCTTGTACATTTGTCCTTTAAATCCATCCCTAATCGAAGTCATGTTTGCGGAATTAGCAGGTCTTTTGTTTCTTCACATTACATATTTATATGCATATATATAATATATATATATATATATATATATATATATATATATATATATGCACACACACACAATTATATACACACACACGCACACATATATAGACTGGGTTTCCTTCTACCAAATTCACTCATGAGCAGTGGTCGGGACGGGAACTATAGTAGAAGACACTTGCTCAAGATGCCGTGCAATGGGCTTTAGTATTTTTAACCACATAGCCATGCGTGCGTCTATTAATTTTGATTATGCTAAAGGCTAATTTCTCTGTTTTAAATCATAGAAAAATTGTAGTAAATCATTTCTTCTTTTTTTTCAGTTACTACAGTGAAGTCGAGTGATTTATGCGTATCGGCGGTGTTCTTAACGTGAGCGGAGGACCGAACACGAACCATCGATTATTTCCAGTCGGGCACCAAATAGACAGTAGCCATTTCTGTCTCTTAAAAACAATTTATGTTAAACAGTCTAGAAATAAAAAGGCATTGGAAAATCTCAAAGAATAATGTTGTTCGATGTGTGGAAAAGCAGATCCCAAATTGAGATTAATGGTGTCCTTAAATTGTGATTCTCACTGTGTGTTCGTGCACGTGCGAATTTGCATGTGTGTAATGTGAAGTGTAAGCAATGAGTGTGTGTGTATGACGTGATGTGTGTGTGTATGTGGTGTATGAGTGGTCTGGTGTGGTGTGTGTATGTGTATATATATATATATATATTTGCATATATACGTATATGTACATACATATACTCACATATATGTATATATGTGTGTGTATATAGTAATATATAGATATGTATATATGTATATATATATATATATACATATATATATATATATATGTGTGTGTGTGTGTATATGTGTGTGTGTGTATGTGTGTGTATGTATGAGTTTACAGATGAGCCACCCTACGTTGCAGTACCATGAGAAATATACAAAATATCAGGCACTGTTGAAAGTATTTTCTTTCGACTTATCATCACATGCTTTACAATCAATGAAGCTAAGGTCAACATAGTGATCTGAACACAAGATAATTGGTTTATTGATTTCTATGGTTTTTGCATTAAGCCTGTGAAAATATGGCGGCGATCTAAGTATACACGTATACATACATAAATACATACATACATACATGCATACATAAAGACACACACACACACACACAAACACACACACACACACACACACACATATATATATATAAACATATGTGTGTGTGTGTGTGTGTATATCTATATATAAAATGCATATATTGTGATTATAGAGTAGAAGGCTTCATTGTACTATTTCTTCCGGTGTATATATGATTCCTAAAAATATTTGAAACTTTTGTCTTCCATAACATTTTCTTTTGAATCATTGGAGCATGTCCGAGGAATGCATCTTCGTATATATTTATATGTATGTATGTATGTATGTATGTATGTACATATATATGTGTGTGTGTATGTGTGTGTGCGTATGCATGAGTGCGTGAGTGTGCGTGTGTAGATAGATATAGCTATACAGATTTATTACACATATATACACGCATACACATATGTATGTATACATACATATAAACGTGTGTGTGTGTATGTGTGTGTGTATGTGTGTGTGTGTATGTGTGTGTGTGTGTGTGTATGAATTGCACATAGTTTTGCAATCGTGCTTTGATTTGCAATCATATGTTTAAACTAAAAAAAAGGGCAACGTTGCATAGTCACTATAAACTTTAAAAACACCATATATACTCTGCTATATTCTATTTTTACCTGGACAACGTGTTTCAAAATTATTATTACCAACATTGTTATTTTTGTTATTATTATTATTATTATTATTATTATTATTATTATTATTATTATTATTATTACTGTTATTATTATTATTGAGACAAAATCGTACCGCTCTGGGGAAAATGATTAACGGCATTTGGTCCGTCTTTATGTTCAAATTCCATTGAGATCGGCTTTCTCTTACATCTTTTAGGGGTAGATAAAACAAGTTGAGCTCTTGAGTCGATGTAATCGACGTACCCCTCACCGAAATTTCTGGCCTTTTTTCAAAATTTGAAATCACTATTATTATTATTATTATTATTATTATTATTATTATTATTATTATTATTATTATTATTATTATCATTATTATTATTATTATTATTATTATTATTATTATTATTATTATTGTCATCATTTAGCATCTCTGAATGTCATACATTCCCGCTCCCTTTATTGTTTTAGTCCCCTCGTCCAGTGTGACTGATTCGCTGCATTTTATTATATATAAGATAAGATAAGATAAGATAAGTTAAGCAGAATGAACTTTCAAATGCAAAAGACAAACAGAACAACTAAGTAGAGTCACTGTTATAGCAAGAGCGTAGAAATGCTGTCGGATAATTTAGAAAAATGTCTCATTAAGCATTATGAAATGAATGCAAAAATAAACAGAATGACTCCAGCTTGTGTCGAATGAATTAAGAAGGTTAAACCTTATAAATTGGATCAAATTAAACAGTTCCAAACGCTGAAGTGTTACTCACAAAAAGTATAAGTATATCAATATATATACACAATGATACGTAGCGTCTTATTATTATTACTAATGAGTGAAAGAGCAGTGAATGCCATCAAAGTATCACTGGGGTAAAAGATGCGAAGCACAGCATACCCATCATGATTATCCGTCTGATAAGGGTACACCAGGCACATAGTTCATAACCATATATGCGTGACATGATGATCTCATATCAAGATAAACAGCTCATGACCTTACAGGTGGGGGCCCAGTTAGAAATTCTTTCAGATCGAGTAGCCTATCCCGCTCAAACAGTCCTGAATAAGGGTTGTTTAAAGATGTTGAACGAAACACCCATGTTTTCAGAGGTGAACTATTCAAACTCCAAAGAATTCCCCTCAACACATGGCTGTGATGCCCCCCAACAACTTCTGCTCGTGATCAGAGATGCACATATCGTCTGCCGCTAATGGATATGCTCAACTGGTAATGGTTTAACAACTGAAAGCAAATCTGTGGTATTGAGCAGAATATTTGCTGTAGCCTATCTTTTATACCAAGACAAAACAAAGTACATGATAGCACTTCCAATCAGTTAAGCTCAGAAGCCATGAGAGTCACTGCCCGGTACTGTTGTTGTTGTTGTTGTTGTTGTTGTTGTTGTTGTTATTATTATTATTATTATTATTATTATTATTATTATTATTATTATTATTATTATTATTATTATTATTATTATTAAGGTGGCGTACCGGTAGAACCGTTAGCACGCAGGACAACGTACTTAGCGGCATTTCGTCCGTCTTTACCTTTTGAGATCACCCTCCACCGAATCTACTTTGCCTTTCATCCTTTCGTAGTCGATAAAATATGTACATGGTGAGCCCTGGGATTGATGTAATCAACTAGCCTCCTCCAAAACAAATATAGTCCTTGTGCCTACGGTAGAAAGTGTTATTATCACTAGCAGGACTCGTGAATATTTCGCAGAATTAATGGTAAACCTATTGGGTTATTCCTGAAAACTCTATCTAAAAAACCCGAAAGCGTAGCCTGTGTTGTGTGTATTAAAAGATAGTCGCTCATCTGCTGTTCATTGAAAGTGAAGAACAGTGAAATACGATGATTTCTTGATGTATTTTATATATATATATATATATATATATATATATATACTTTATGCACAATTTTATAGACTTAATACACTGCACTCATAAAATAAATATTCTCTCTTATTTTACCATTTTTCTCATAAATAGAAAAAATTACATTTTAAAATTTACATGGTCACAATTTCAAATCTAGAAATCAAAAATGTTATAGTAAAAAAAATATTTTATATGTAAGATATAGGGGTCACAGTTTCACGGGGGTAAAAATTTAATGCAATATGGCATACTCTGAAAACCACATTGTGGGTAACTTATAAGCCAATACACATTTCAAGTTGTGTACGCCTTTCAATCCAATACTTCTTTGCCGACTATGTTTGTCTGTTTTGATAACTTAAACTCTCATATCAGATAATTTGCGAGCCCTTGAGAATGCAACATATAGCTGACTATGGTCGAATACAGGTTCAGGCAAGAACAGCGCCACTTTATCAAATGTCTGCCATTGTGATTTATTGACAGCCATTGCATTGACAGGCGAACGGGAAACTGGTTTCTTTCTTAAGGGAATGGCAAGTTTGGGATGAGCATGCGTTAAGTGATACGTAATATAAAAAACTTCGTTCAATTAAAAACAAAATTACTTTTCCCTATGCACTCACCATCATCACCACCTTCACCACCCCCACCACTACCATCACCTCTGTCTCATTCTCTTTCTCTTCCTCCCTTCTCTCTCTCTCTCTCTCTCTCTCTCTCTCCTCTCTCTCTCTCTCTCTCTCTCTCTCTCTCTCTGCCTTTCTTTAACCTCACCATCAAAACATCACCTCTCTGCTAAAATTATATTCCTAACTTTCCTCTATATCACTACCTTCAATTAACATTCTTAATCACGTTACAAATATTACGTTCCTCCTACCACAGGTCATGGACGCTTTTCTCTCCCTCTTCTCTCTCTCTCCCTCTTTTTCTTTTTCTCTCTTTCTGCCTCACTCGTCACCTCATCCTCTTTTTCACTCTGCCTTGTTCCTTTCTCCCTCTTTTTCTCTAATCACGTGAAAGCGTTACCGACGGGCGAAGTAACGTAATGACAAGCAGAATTATTATAAGATTATTATTATTATTATTATTATTGTTGTTGTTGTTGTTGTTGCTGTTGTTGTTATCATTATTATTCACAATCTCTGCTTCAACAACCATACTACACTACTCCACACTGTAGCCATTAGCACCAGTACGGGACACGTACAACATAGTGATTTAATATACCTTTACTGAAGTTCACATTTTCTGAATTATTTCTTTTACTACTTATAAAAGACTAAAACTTCTGACATTTGTTTTATTAAACGATGGTCACGTTTACTTTATAAAATACTTGTTTGTATTAAGACTTGACCGAAATACAGGGCGGCTTGAGCGAAAGCTGACATTTTATATTCGCTAAGTGCGCTTTGCGATTTCAGACCAACTGTCAATATATACTATGATACCTAATGAGAATAACTTGATGTCTCTTGTTGTAGATGGCAGATTAGTGTTCTGTAATTCGTTTATAGTGATCACATGCTTGTGCTGCACATTAGCTACCTCACTCCATCAAATTGACATTGCCAATACAGGTCCACGGTGTGCCACACATCAAACGTCGAAGTGATCGCAGAGCAACGGGAAATGAGTTTTACTCAAAAACCCAATGTGCCGCTGGTTTTAGGAATGAAACTACGATCTTGCTATCATCAGCACAATACCCTAATGAGAATACTGTATGGTTGACGGGTGTTTCGTTGGAGTGCAGTGTTGAGGTCTTCCTGATTACTGTTGGAGAAGGTTGGAGATGGATTATAGCTGAAGGATGATGGATTGCTATGGTTACATTTCAATGGCGTCCTAAGAACCCAGTAGGTGACGGAATTACCGTCATCACGCACTACATATTAATATAATTTATCACTGTAAATGAAGTTGTTTATATATGCCGATAACTTAGAGACCTTGTGCCTATGGAAGAAATCAATATTTCACATAAAGTTAGTTACAATGTTATTTACAAAACACTTCGAATGAAACGCTAATTACGTGAACTTTGTATCACGATAGAGTAGTACTTTCATTCACGCAAATCTCCTACAAGCTATTGACACAAAAATTCCACCCAAGGCATTCGTAGCTGGAAACATTAGAGATTATTCTATAGACGCTATAATACAAACCTTTCACTTAATGAAGGAACGTCAAAGATTATGTACAAATATTTAGGAGGGCCTAAATAGGATATTGAAGTAATCCATCCATTTAAACTTAACCTTCACATGCTATTAATTCATTAATAATGTCAATATTCTAACTTTACTGGCACTAAACACAAATTACCCACTCAAAAAAATACTTCGATGACAATTCATAATAGCCTGCATCTCGGGAACAGATAATGGAGGCAAATAAAATATGAAATATATAAAAACAAACTGAATTTTTATGTGATGCTAGCAGCACAATATCTTACATCGAGTGTTATAAATTAATTATTAATATGGCTTCTATACTGAGTGAAAAAATAGAGATATGCTTATAAATAATCGCAAGACTACAGCAGTTGGTTTAACACTACACAAAGTCTTGAATGTGTGGTTTAACGAGAAGTGTAATGAGGGAATATAAACGGAGATTTTAATCAAAATTATTGTTGCAGCTGTTGTAGAGTTGCAGTTAGTTGGATCGTTAACCGAATAGCTAAAAACTTGAGATTGATATCTCATCCATCGTGAAAATGTGAATAAGTACCACAGCAAAGCATAATTTATCGCATTGTGAACCTGTGGGGATTTTATAAAGTTGGTGCAGTTTTCCATAGATATTAATAATGAGCTCGAATTCAACTCTAACACAGTGAAGCTCTCTCGATGAGAACCTAATCCAATGGCATATTTAAGAAAATAAATATAACTACTGGACTTATCAACTGCTAACAGTCAATGGCATGAAATTTAGATTTCTTTCATGGACATACTACTGATCCTCATTGTTTAGTTCTAAACCTTCCGACATCTTCAGCCTGAGTTTCAAGGAGTCATAGCACTTCAATGTCACCCCACTCAAAATATAAGGGATTTACCATAGGTCGCTATCAACAATTTAAAAGAAAACATTTGTTAATCCTATTCTGTATACTCTTTGATGAAACTACATGGCACAGGAGACACCGATGAGAGCACCGTTTTCAAATGCTCCCTTGCACCTAATACTGAACGTAATGTTGAAATAGACGTCATGGAAATACCCCAGCATCGCCACTGACGAAGAACTGCGATATTTTATAGTATAATGCTTGAAAACGTGACAGGTGAGATCAGAGATCGGGAAATGGGGCACAAAATGGTGACAAAATCAAACTATTCGATATACAGTAGCACCTCGGTTTTCAAACAACTCTGATCACGAATACATCGTGATTTATATCTATCTATCTATCTATCTATCTCTCTCTCTCTCCTCTCTCTCTCTCTCTCTCTCTCTCTCTCTATATATATATATATATATATATATATATAATATATATATATATAGATAGATAGATAGATAGATAGATAGATAGATAGATAGATAGATAGATAGATAGATAGACAGATAAGACACGATTTATTCGTGATCCGAGGCGTTCGTAAACCGAGGTACTACATGTTATGTAATAATAAATTGACTTCAAAAATTAATAAGAGTATTGTATGTGTGTGTATAATATTAACAGTATCCCTTTATTTCGAAATTTAGGCGTTAAAACTGGCTTCAACGGCAACACTTCAAAATGAATATTATTTCGTCTCTGCGAACAGTGTTTGCGCCCTTTAATTTGCCATTTAGTCAAAACTGTACTTTTAAATGTAATTGAAATTAACCTAGAAGGCATTTACCTGCTTTTAACATGTTTTATATGTATGATGTATTTTACAGTTTAAGGAAATGAAAGCTTAAAAAAGATAAAGCTTATATTTATATATATATATATATATGTGTGTGTTTGTGTGTGTGTATGTGTGTACACACATGAGGCTGTTTCTTCATGAAATAAGAGGACCGACTTCCTTCTCCTTCTTAAGAACAATTGATGATCGAAGTGATCGTACTTGTAAAGAAGTCTGTTTATCCTTAAATTTGTTAGATGACAATCAGTGGGATAGAACAATGGCTGAGTCTTCAGTGTCACGCGCACTTATTTCTTTGAGAGATCTTTTTGCAAATTCTTCTGAAATGTGAAGTAAATAATAAAGAATGATTTATCATAAGACTACAAATATCAAGCACAATTAAGATTTCCTGACATATACAATTCTTCATTGTTCGATTGAAGATCACGTTGTCTGACTAGGAGGGGAGGGGCTCAGCAAGTTTGGCTTACTTGAAACTCATCGAGATGAGGTAAATAATTTGATCACAGAATTTTTCGAGAAACTTCATATGATATTGATTCATTAACAAGATTCCTTGAAGAAAATGTCCCGAAAATTCTTCCAGACCAACAACTTACATGTACAACAATCATTGACCAAAAGGTACATAAGAGAAGAGGATAATATTTTTTAGACGCACCAGGAAGAACTGGAAAAACTCTTGTTACAAATTTAGTGCTAGCCAAAGTCCGACAGAAAAAGGAAAATCCTTAACTCTAGCGAGCTCTGGAATTGCTGCGACTTTACTCCCAGGAGGTCGAACAGCTCACGCAGTATTCAAGCTGCCATTCAGTTTAACTTCAAATGATGAATCTGTCTGCAATATCAGTAAAAGTTCTTTAGCTCAAGTTCTCATGAAATGTTCTTTGATCATATGAGACGAAGCTACAATGTCCCATAAAATGTCAGTAGAAGCTGTTAACAGAATACTGCAGGATTTGTGCACTTCCATTTGTTTGATGTGAGATATGACAGTAGTACTTCCAGGGGAACAAAGGCGGATGGATTGAAAGCATGCTTGAAATCCTCTATTTTATGGAAACATATCAAAATGTTAAAGCTTTCTACAAATATGAGGACATACTTGCGTGGGGATCATCTGTCAAGCTCGGTTGAGGAACTTATTGAAAAAGTTTTTCCAAGTATTTCAAATCATGGCACCAAAGAACGTTACTGCAAATAATCTAAATGAAAAACTCGAGAAACTTTTACCAGGAAACGAACATACTTACAAATCTATAGACCATGTTGTGAATGAATCGAAAATAGTCAATCACCCGGTTGAGTTCTTAAACTCTCTGCAGCCACCAGGAGCTCTTCGAAAATAAGCACTCCAATCATGCTTCTGCGCAGCGTTTCTCAACCAAAGCTGTGCAATGGCACAAGACTTGTCAAGAAATTAATGAGAAATGTCATACAGGCGACAATAAATTCTGGCTGTGGAAAAGGTGAAGATGTTTTTATTCCTCGCTTACCCCAGCCATTGATTGTCATCTAACAAATATCCCACTGATTGTCATCTAACAAATTTAAGGATAAACAGACTTCTCTACAAGTACGAACAGTTCGATCATCAATCGTTCTTAGGAAGGAGAAGGAAGTCGGTCCTCTTATTTCATGAAAAAGCAGCCTCAAAAAGAAACATTCATTGTGACTCGGAGGCTCAGGGTAAACTTTTCCGATTGTCGTTATATTACACATATGGTACACCTACAGAAGAGTGCCCCAACGTATTTGTTTCTTTTATCTTTAGAAAAAATGGCTATTTCAAATGAAAAGTTGTACAAATATACTGAAGTGGGATAGGAAAATGATAGCTGACCTCATAAATTCTGATGTGGAATACGTATAACAAAAGAAAAATGGTGGAGTGAAATCTAAGTTATGGTTTCTATTCTGAAGGTATGCAGGGAATAAAACGAAAGTGATTTTCTACAGTTTCTATTGTGAAGCTAGGTATTTTGATATAAAATGAAGAAATATAATAATCTTATAAAAATTATGTCCCTTAGGCAGGTTATTTGTTTTTAATTTGGTTTAACTTGATTTCCCAGCAATCCTCCTCCAATCATGCAAGCGTGCCCTGGCAAAAGCACTACAGACACTTTTCTTGCAAATAGCAAGCTGCTGTGCAAACTGAAGGAGGGAATAATATGCCCAATCCATAAAGGTTGAAGTAGAGTAGATGCCAAAAATTATAGGCCCCTCTCTCTCTCTCTGACTTCAGACATCAGCAAATTCATGGAACAAGTAGTCAGAAAGAAACTAATCACATTTCTTTACGAAAACGACTTGTTGAGTGATACCCAGCATGGTTTTCGACCATTTCTTATATATGTTTAATACACTCTAATTGAATAACTTTCAATATTCATAGTACAATTTTGGCAGCTTCTTTCAACTCAGTCAATGATGGGTGTTGTTTCTGCTAGTATATATATATATATATATAATATATATATATATATATATATATATATATATATATATATATATATATATAAATTTATAAATATTTTAATGCATCTTTACGCTCGTTTCCACAAATCCTGTTTCATATATATTTACACACACATATATATATATATATATATATATATATATATATATATATATATATATTATATATATATATATACATGCATACATACATACATAATTATACTTTCATGCTTTTAAATACCAGTTTACTGCTAGAAGAATCACATTTTTATCACTTCTGGAGAAAAATTTCGGCTTCAATATATTGATATTTCATGTTTATGCATTGATAATAATTTCTATTTCTTTGATGTGCATTATTGCATCAGTAACTCAGTAACCATACCAGATCTTTCGTTAAAATTTTGTGACAGTTCTCTTTGGGTCAGGTTTTCAATTAATTGCAGTGACTCTCGAACGTTTAAAATATTCCATTTATAAAATTTTTCTCGATTATTTTGAGGACATAGTGAATGAGAAGTGTCAGTTGTCATCACAACCCAACGATATTATAGTTATTAGTTTCATCGGTTATTGATAAATCTTCCAAGTGTAATCAAGGCAAAGATAACATGGAAGATGGTCGAAATATAATCAAGTTGAAGGCAATGAAATAAAAAAGAGGGTTATTGGGTAATATTTCCAATATAAAATAAAACTCAGACAATAATGTAAGAAATTATGAACAAGTTATATCTATCTATCTATCTATCTATCTATCTATCTATCTATCTATCTATCTATCTAAATATATACATACATACATACATACATACATACATACATACATACATACATACATACATACATACATACGTACACACCAGGATATCTGTAATATTAGAAGTCTTAATAACAGATGATGAAATGAAAGATTATTTACTAAAGAAAATACAAAAAAAAGCTTGTATTTCCAAATATTGTTTGATGAAATCGTCTTCGCTATTGCCGTTTTCTACTTTTAATGCAGAACCCAGAATTATTAATATAAAGCAATGGATTAGCAGAATCAGTAGAGCGCCAAACAAAATGCGTTGTATTTATTCCGTTTATATATGTTCTGAGTTCAAATTTCACTACAGTTAGCTTTGTCTTTCATCTCTTCAGGGTCGATAAAATAAATTACCAGTAGTGGAATTCATGTACTCATATAACCCCCAACACTCTGACATAATTAGGAACAATTATTATTAATTAAGGGCAGTGAATTGATAGATTCGTTAGTACGTCGGACAAAATGCTTTGCGATATTTGTTCCGGTCCTTTACGTCCTGAGTTCAAATCTCGCTGAGGTCAGCTTTATTTTTCATTTCTCCGAGGATTGATAAAATGAAATACCAGTTTGGTACTGAGGTTCATGGTATCGACTACTCCCACTCAAAAGTCTTAGCTTAAATTAGAAATATTTATTAAGAGCGGTGGTTGGATAGAATTGTTAGAGCACCGGACAAAATGCCTTGCAACATTTGTTCCGGCTCTTTACGTTCTGAATTAAAATCTTGCCAAGGTCAAGTAAGTTTTTCATCTCTCTGGGGTCGATAAAACAAAATAACCGTCAAGCGCTGGGGGTTTATGTGAACGTCTGACCGTCTCTCCACAATAAAATTTCAAACTTTTGAAATCATTATGAATTATGTAATTTCCTCTACGGCCTAAGAATTTACATTAATTTAATTAATCTGGTGATTAATTTATTAATATAAATGTAATGTATGTGAAGGTATATGAATCTGATCGCAGTTCATCCTACGTAGCAAAGCTCAAACTCCACATCGCGAACAAATGTAGCACTCTTTGAATATGTAGTACTCCCGATACCTTTAGTAATGAGCTGCATCTACTCATAGTAACAATTCATAGATGTATTGTGATCATTGAGAGTTTAATATTTTGACCAAGAGTTCAGAAATGTCAGAACTGGAATCTATCGACCTTGTTGGTCAGTTGCCCTCCGGCATTCTGTTAACATGGTCGAATCACTCATTAATGTTAGACATCTACGAATATATAAATAAATGAGTAAATAAGTACATAAATAAATAAATAAATGAATAGAGATTTTCAGAATATGAAAATAAAGAAGAAATCTCATCTCCTTCAAGCAAAACTATATCATCACGAATATTTTAGAACACTTCTTAAGAATTTCTCGACAAGTATCGATTTTTCATCTTCCATTTCTTCAACAATAATCGTAACATAAAAGAAAAAAAACAGAAAGGAAGAAAGAAAAAACAGCAACACGAACGCTGCTACCCAAAAATGAGAGAGATACAAAAAAAAAAGAAAAGTAAATATATGTATACATTGAGAATAACACCAACGATGAGGATGACAACAACATAGACAACAACAACGATGACGACGACAAAACAACAACAACAAGCTCTTTAACGAGTAAAGATAAGAAAAATAATTCAATAGTTCGCTCTTATCTGTGTTTTCTCGGTTATCAACACGACACCTGAAATTCGAGAACTTTCGAATATTCTTTCATTGGTTATTATTAGGACGTATAATATTACACGTATAAATTGTGTATAAAACATTTTCTATGTGTGTGTGTGTTTTGTTTTGGATTCGTTTTCTTAGAATATGATTTGATTTTCTTTAGTAAATAGCTTTCCTTGATTATATCTTGTCGCTCTTCCATGTTCTTTTCCGCCCAGATCACTTGAAAGACTAAGGAATAAATAATGCAATCAATATCTGATATCGTTTCGGTTGAGACGGTTCGCATTCCTAGGTGCCTTCCCTCCACCACAAATGTTTTCATCATATTCCAGCAGAATCTTTAAAGTAGAACCTCCCCCCCCCACACACACACAATTGTTGATATGAGATTTGACAGCAATTAAAAGACGGCCCGCAGAAAATTATCCGATGTTATGTAATATAAGCAAATAATACATAAAGTTTAACTTTTGCTGACGCGAACGGTAAATAAAAGTAAAAATAATATCATCATCAACAACAACAACAATAATAATAATCAAGGGCAGTGAGTTGGCAATTACCAACCCATTGCTTGTCTTAACCACCTATGGAAAGGGTTGGCCGGCATCCTCGCAGGGAAAATATATACGTTCCTTGCGGAAAACAGTCTACTTCCAGTAGAATAAAAGGGATGCCGAAAAGGATCCAAGGGTACCAATGACCACCTTATGATAGACAAGGTTGTAATGAAGAACTGTAAACTGTAACAATAACATTGTACCTGGTCAAGATTTTAAAAAGGCTTACGACATGCTACCGCGTTCGTGGGTTTTGGAAACACTCTGCATATGTGGAAGTGGAATAGCTGAGAACGTGTGTGCACTGGTTAAGAACAGCATACCTAGTTGGAAAACACGTCTTTTCTGTAATAACCAGCATTTAACCGAGGTAACAGTCAAAAGAGATATCTTCTAGAGAGACACTTGTTCACCCTTATTATTTGTTATAGCCTTGATCCCACTTCCTGTAGTCCTACGCAAAGTCAACGCGTTCTATGAGCTGAGAAACAATGGACCTCGTCTCAATCACCTTCTCTTCATTGATGATTTAAAACTGTTCGCAAAAACGGAGCCTGAAATGGAGAGACTGGTCGAGACTGCAGACAAGCTCTACATGAAGAAGGGTAAAGGTGAACGTGGGCTGATTGCGTAAGGGAGTGCATCAACAGTAAAAGGAGAAACATGGCAGAATATTTGGTAAACAGCAAACAAGACTTGCTACAGTATGCTGCTAATGCAGAAGGATTTATCAAAAAGGGAGTTGAGAGTGCTCATGAATTTCGATCACGAACATCCAACGAGAGAGAAATCCTACTCTGCATGGAATTACGTGGTTAGTTCCACTGTGAAACTAATAAATTAAAAGACCAGGAAGCATCATGGAGGTGGCTCAGTAAAAACGAATACTAAAAGCCTAATCATTGCTGCTCAAGATTAGGCATTGAATACCAACTAAGTGAAAAAGAATATATACCACACAAGTGCAACAAACTTCGGCAGAATGTGTGGGGAGAGGGTCGAAAGCCTGACTCACATTGTTAGTGCTTGTGAAAATCTTGCGCAGAAAGAGTACAAGCGAGACACAAGGTATCCCAAAACCTTCACTGGAAAAGGTAATGGACGAAAAGGAGAAGGCAAAAATCCTCTGGAACTTTGACTTCCAGACAGACAAGGTGTTAGAGCACCGAATGACGGATATAGTAACCTTTAGGAGGAACAAACAAGAGTGCCTGATAATCAATGTGGCAGTGCCAGGAGATCAACATATTATCATGAAAGAAAAAGAAAAGATTGATAAATATGGAGACCTGTGAATTGAGATCGCTAAGATGTGGCAGCTACTAGAGTCAAACATAAAGGTTTCTCTATTGTCATCGGAGCATTGGATTCAATACCACCCAACCTGAAAGAACATCTGGAAAGTTTAGAAATACCCTACAGTCTAGGTATATTGCAAAAGTCGGCATCACTTGGAACTTCACACATATTCTGTAAAATACTGTCTGTCCTCAGACAGACAGTACAAACTCCCAGTAGAAACAATATATTCAATCAACAATATCACGATATTGGATACTGTGCAACGTCTTAAATAATAATAATAATAATAATAATAATAATAATAATAATAATAATAATAATAATAATAATAATAATAATAATAATAATAATGGTTTCAAATTGTAGCTCAAGGCAGGCAATTTTGGGAAACGTGGTAAGTCGATTACATCGACCCCAATGCTTGATTGGTACTTATTTCATCAACCCCGAAAGAAAGAAAAGCAATAAAGTACTATTATTATTATTGTTATTATTATTATTATTATTATTATTATTATTATTATTGATAAATAGTGCCACCAATAACTGCAAAAAACGACAACAATAATAATCCTTTCAACTATAGGCACGAAACCTGGATTTCCTGGAGAGGAGGACAGTCAATCACATAGTACTTATTTTATTGACCTCGAAAGGATGAAAGCAAAGTCGACCTCGGCGGAATATGAACTCCGAACGTAAGGACAGACGAAATACCGCTAAGCATTTTGCCCGGGGTGCTAACGATTCTACCTGCTCACCGCCTCAATAATAATAATAATAATAATAATAAGTATGGAGTATAAATTAAGACATGACAGAGTTGGCCAATATCTCCACTGGCTAATAAGTCGGCATTACAATATCAAAACTGCCGACAAGTGGTATAATCACCACCCTGAGGCTGTAACTGAAGGAGAAAATGTAACCATTCTGTGGGACTTTCCAGTACATACAGACCGAACCATCAAGGCCAATAAACCAGATATTGTTGTGAAAGACCAAAACAATAAAGTTTGCTTATTGATCGACATGAGCATCCCCTGTGATCATAATATCTCAGCGAAAGAGTTTGACAAGCTCAGAAAATATAAAGACCTACTCATTGAAATTGAGAAAATGTGGCATCTCAAGGCGGTTACAATACCAGTGATCGTAGGAGCACTAGGAATGATCAAGAAGGGAACCGAAAATTATATGAGAATGATCCCTGGCTTACCATCCCTGCAAGAAGTGCAAAAGATTGTCTTAACTGGTACATCACACGTATTGAGAAGAGCATTGTCGATGTGAGAACTGTTGCTGCTCATGTATTTTAATTTAACTTTAAAAAAAAAATGAACGAACTACTGAGTTTGGTTTAATGACCTACCAATGTATACTATGAGTTTCTTTGCCCTAGGAGTCGGGAAGACACTCGGCAAGAAATGGAAGCAAATTTGAAAGAAGAAGAAAAAAAAGTAATAATAATAATAATAATAATAATAATAATAATGATTTCAATTTTTTGCCACAAGGGAAGCTGGGGGAGGAGATTAAGTCAAATATATAGATCCCCGTGTTTCACTGGTACTTAATTTATCGACCCCGAAAGGCTGAAAAGTAAAGTTGACCTCAGCGGAATTTGAACTCAGATCGTTGCGACGGGCGAAATACCTCTAAGTAGTCTGTCCAGCGTGCTAACGATTCTGTCAGCTCACTGCCTTAATAATAATAATAATAATAATGATAATAATAATAATAATAATAATAGTAATAATAATAATAATAATAATAATAATAGTAGTAGTAGTAGTAGTAGTAGTAGTAGTAGTAGTAGTAGTGGTGGTGGTGGTGGTAATAAAAATAATAATAATAATAATAAATAATAATAATAAAGATAAAAACCAATGAAATAAAAAAATTAGACCAAAGCCAAACTTACAAATACTTAGGAATCCATGAACTAGATAAGACACAACACACACAAATGAAAGAGAAAATAAAGAAAGAATATTATAGACGAGTAAGACCAATACTAAAAACACAGCTCAATGCTAAAAACAAGATAATAGGTATTAACACTTTAGCTGTCCCCGTTATAAGTTACAGCTACAATATCCTTAACTGGACACTAAATGAACTGACCAAAATAGATAGGAAAACAAGAAAAATAATGACAGGATCTAGGATGCATCACCCAAAATCTGATATAGAAAGACTATATATACAACGTATAGAAGGTGATAGAGGCATTATACAGCTGGAAAACTATTATAAAATAACCACCATAGGACTGCAAAATATCTACTTCAGAAGGAAGGAAAACTGATACAAATAGCGGCAAAACACGAGCAAAACAAAAAAACTGTTCTCAGTATTTAAGGAAGCTGACAAATACAAACAAGAAATCATACCACCTAATAAATATGAAGAAGAAGACGAAAAAGAAGAAGAAGAAGAAGAAAAAGAAGTAGAAGAAGAAGAAGAAGAAGAAGAAGAAGAAGAAGAAGAAGAAGAAGAAGAAGAAGAAGGAGAAGAAGAAGAAGAAGAAGAAGAAGAAGAAACAAAAGCTATAAAACAAATGAAATCCAAACTAAAAATAGAACAGCAACGAACCATGATAAAACGATGGTAGCAAGAAAAGCCCCTTGATGGTAAATACTGGACTAAACTAAACGCAAAAGAAATAGACAAAGAAAAATCCCAGCAATGGTTGAGAAGCTCAGGACTCAAAGCAGAGACAGGGATTTTTAATTGCAGCACAAGACCAAAGCCTCCCTACCAGAAATTACCAAAAACATGTAATGAAAAGAAATATAACAAGTAACTGCAGAATATGTGGAGATGGACAAGAAACAATAAATCATATTATCTCTAGCTGCCCAGTCCTGGCTAAGAAGGAATATATTCACAGACATGACAGAGTTGGAACCTACATACATTGGAAGCTATGCCAACATTATGGAATAACAACAGAAAAAAGATGGTATAGGCACACAACAGAAAAGGTCACAGAAAACGGGAAAGCAACCATACTCTGGGATATGCCGATACACACAGTTAGAGAAATTAAGGCCAACAGACCAGATATAGTTGTCAGAGATCATGAAGAAAAAAAATGCTTTCTAATTGATGTATCAATACCGGGAGATGACAACGTGTCTCTAAAAGAAATGGAGAAACTCTCAAAATACAAAGACCTAGAAATAGAGGTAACCAGAATGTGGAATCTAAAAACAGAAACAATTCCTATCATAGTTGGTGCATTAGGCATGATAAAAAAATATTCAGACAAATACATAACAAAAAACCAGGACTTACAAACACATATAACATACAGAAAATTGCACTACTAGGCACTGCACTCATCCTACGCAGAACACTTTCCATACAATAACCATCAGAGCATCACAACAAATCACAGCACATACCTAAGGCACACAGAGCTGCGCTCGGTAGTGAAGTGAAAGCACGCTATAAAAATAAAACTACTGAATAATAATAATAATAATAATAATAATAATAATAATAATAATAATAATAATAATAATAATATAATAATAATAATGATAATAATAATAATAATAATAATAATAATAATAATAATATAATAATAATAATAATAAATAATAATAATAATTGGCCACAGGAGCCGAAAAAGCATTTGGGCAATACAAAGACAGAGACTTACATATTCACGTATAAGTAATAATAGTAACAATTGACAAAATAAAGCGATAACATAATTACCCGATAATGGTGTTAAGCAAGGAATCACACTTATTCTGAATCACCCCAAACACCAAGAGTACTACATAAATGTATTCCACTCCCATCCATTCTTCGCATTTTAAAGGTGCATGATCAGAGTATGCCGCTCATTCGAATATCCACGCTACATTCACCCACTTATCAACAAATTCACTGGAGGGTGGGGAGTCTAACAGTTCCCTATTTCCCCTCACCTTCCTTTTTAAAAGGTACTTTAAAACATCGATGAGGGCTAAGTCAAAGAGGAAAATGTCCATAATGCCTTCTGGTTTAAACCCAAAGTAGATGATTTTAAGGGGAGAGACTCAGTTGACACCATCGACACTAGCACTTGATTGATACTTTATTTGATCGGTTTCCTTGCAAGAATGAAATGCGAAGTTTAACTTCGACTGAATTTCAACTTAGAACGTAAAGAGATAAAATGTATTTTTCCAGCACTCTCAAGTGCCCACCAAATAGAAAGATAACGAAAGGAACTTTTGATTACAAAACAAAATGAAAATAAACGAAATGAACTTTAAAGTAATAGTATGAAAAACAAGTAGGTGTATTAGTTTGACGCTCGGGAAAATGAAAAAGTCTTTTACGTTTCGATCCTACGCTCTTCAACAGAAAGGAATAAGAGAGAATAAACAGGGAGAATGACAAAAAAAATTTTTGTAGATTTACCGGTCAAGCATGGCGAATATATAGTTAAAAGAAGAACGCAAATTTAATGCACAAATTTGTAATCAAATTATTGAGTATTAATTAAAACGGCTGTAAGAAGCGAAGATGACCAATATATTAATTATAAATAATTGTTAATTTCCTTATCTCCATTTTCATTTCTTCTGTTAACTGGATATAAACTATATGCTCAGTATATAACTATTGTTTTAAGGGAATTTTGTTCCCCAACAATACTAGGTATTGAACCATTATTTCCTTGGATGCAACCATCCCTTCACGAGGTTAACATATCCTCAAATTATATATATATATACGTGTGTGTGTGTGTGTGTGTGTGTATGACATATCACAAATGGAATGAGGGGAATAAGAAACAGAGAGATGGACAACAGGTAGATTAAAATTCGGTGAGTGATAAAGATGTAAAAGCATGCATACACAGACATAAAAATACCAATAAACGTTGTGCACAAAGTTGTGTACATCGATAAAAGGAAAGGAAATGAAGTTGAGTGACGTTTCGGTTGAACTCTTTACTAAAATAGAGTAAAAGGCATGATAAAAGAAATAAGAATATGAACGATACCTTTTTGATGCACGTAAGTATACTTCCGCTACATATTGTATATATATATATGTGTGGTGTGTGTGTGTGTGTGTACATATATATGTATGTACGTGTATATATATATATATATATATATATATATATATATATATATATATTATATATATATATATATACATACATACATATATATATGTGTGTGTATGTGTGTATGTGTGTGTGGGGGTGTTTGTGTGTGCGTGTGGGGGTGTGAGAACTGAAATAATAAGAGAGAAAACAGGAAGCCCTATATCTCCTTGGTGAAATTTAAAAAGAGGGATCTAACTTAAGGAATTATTCAAATAACAAAACATGTAAATCAATAAAATAAATTCTCTCTGAAAGCAAATGAAAGCTTAAATATATCTCATATTACGATAAATATGTATGATTAGAGGCTTCGAAAGACATGAACGTTTCTTTCAAAAGAATAAGGTATCTGAATCAAAAGAAAATATTCTACAGGAACATGAAAAGAAACATAATTTTGGTAAACACACCAACTTGAATGGAAATTCAAGAATACTGAGGAGTGATGGAACACAAAGATTGAGCGCATCGAAAAAACACAATGGATCAGAAAAGAAACGAGAAAATATAACAACGCTACCCACTATAGCTGCTAAAGAATTCATCAACGCATAAAAAAAAAGCAAACTGCTAAAACTTGTAAAGGAAACGTGGGATTGGCTGGTAAATCTAACCAGCAAGCATAAATATATGGTAGCACCCTTCAATGAAGAAGTAAGCATAACAGAATCAACACCTGGATGGTTCTTGTGGAAGAAATTGAGAATATTATCCTTTCAGACATTTCTCTATCTAAGTGTATGTGGTCCTGTCTACTCACTCCCACTTAACCGCCACGCACTGATACTTTAACTTTTTCCTAACCGTTTACTCCAAGAGGTCGACTGTCAACAGCTTATACATTCATCTCTTGGCGTGCTTTTTAGTCTGCCACATGTGTATCAGCATATTGTTTCTTCTTGTGGCTCTTGCACATAATTGTCTTGTAGCGCTCTTCTAGTGTTGGCCCAAGTCATCGGCGTTTCCCTTAGATACATATCGGTGGTGTGAGGAAAGAGAGATTTAGATATGTGGGCATTTACTTGACTTGATTAAAAGTGTTTGCCCAAACTTACGCATAGGCGCAGGAGTGGCTGTATGTTTATATGTCTGTATTTGTCCCCCCACCATCGCTTGACAACCGATATTGATATGTTAAGGCGGCGAGCTGGCGGAAACGTTAGCATGCCGGGCGAAATGCTTAGCAGTATTTCGTCTGTCGCTACGTTCTGAGTTCAAATTCCGCCGAGGTCGACTTTGCCTTTCATCCTTTCGGGGTCGATAAATTAAGTACCAGTTGCGCATTGGGTTCGATGTAATTGACTTAATCAGTTTGTCTGTCCTTGTTTTCCCCTCTGTGTTTAGCCCCTTGTGGGTAGTAAAGAAATAGATATTGGTATGTTTACGTCCCTGTAACTTAGCGGTATGGCAAAAGAAACACATAGAATAAGTACTAGACTTACAAGCAATAAGTCTTGGGATCGATTTGTTCGACTAAAAGTGGTACTCCAGCATGACCGCAGTCAAATGACTGAAACAAGTAAAAGAATAAAAGAATAAAAGAATACATGTGCAGATGGTCAACATTGATCGACGGAGTCCTCTGTATGTTGTTGCTGTTATTCTTGCTCTTGCTTCGGATGTTTTACTATTGTTGCTATGTGTTTTCTTGTGGTTTCTTGTGTGTTTTCATGTGGTTGCTTTTGTTATTGGTGCAGTTTGTTGGTGTAAAACTCAGGCTTCCATGGATTACTCTCCCTATCAACAAGTGCCCCTCACCCTAGATGAAATCCCCGACCTTCAGGCACAACATGCTAAGGGTTAAACCATTCAGTGGGCCCTTAATCTTCATATTCCTAGTACCAATAATGGCATCAGACAGAATCTCATATGTAGATATTATTACTTGGTAACGAGACGAATGAAGGAGAATCGAAGAATTTAGCAAAAAAATTAATCCAAAACCATAATTATTAAAAATGATGTGTATATTTTTATATTTATTTTTATCTCTGTATTTTTGGATTATTATATTATTGTTGCTTTCTTTTTTTTAATTCGGAAGCCAGGCAATTTCTACAACTACCAAAGGTTAACTGTGTTAAATCATGCGCTTATTTTCTGTGTTTAGAACAGCTTTAGGCCGTAATACTTTGAAACTATGATAACAGATTGTGAATCGTCTAAAGAAAATAGTAATCAATTAATTTGTGTATATGCCTATAAAATTATGTGTGCATGTATATGTATATATGTTTGTGTGCAACGAGTGTGTGTATGAGTGTGTTTCTGTGTGTGCGAACGTAACGTGTGTGCATGTGTGTGTGTGTGTGTGTGTGCTAATAGCTACTAGTAATAAGAAAATGAAAATGCTTGGCTATGATTTCCAATGCTTCCATAAAGAGGCGTTCAAAGCAGGAATTAAGAGCAAAAAGAAAAAAAAGAAAAGAAAAAGAAACCGAATACATGGTTCAAACCGATTTTCTTATACCAAGAATACTGTTGGGGAATACATAAACATCACAGCATCACTGCCTTGCGTTAACTCAAAAGAAACTAATTTGAAAAATCTATGGAACAGAAATTAAGTCTAAACGAAACCAAGTATTCAGCCGAGTATTTCAATATCACTGACACTATTAATTCCCTTGAGGAAAGGCAACAATATTACTAAATCCCACAGCATTTACCTTTATAAATATATGATGCAAACTACATGTAAAATACTCTCAACATTCTTCTGTCTTTTCATGGTAGACAGAGGGTAGAAGCACCAATCGATATTAACTTTGGAGTCTGATTTCTTTTTTAAGTTCAAATTCATCCGGTCCGAGAAAATAAGTTGTATCAGTAATATGGAGTCAGTTTATTCGACTGTGACACCTGACCAACAATGATTAGAAATGTATTTAATCAAATGAAATCAATAATTATTTGAAGACACATAGTATTATCCCTTCTAGAGACCAGATTGCAACCAGTTTAGGTTTCCGGGTACATTTTAACTATAAAGATTTAGCTAAGTAAAATAACAAACAACAACAGCAACAACAATAACAACGATGATGATGATGATGATGATGATGGTAATTGCTACTGAAGTTATTACAACTGCAGTGGTTGTTGCCGTTACTTTCTCAACTTGCACCTAGTTTAAAAATATTTCAATGTAACATTTTTTTAACATTTTAATCATCTAAGCAGTTGCTGCATATCTGTGTGTCTGTTTGTCTGTCTATCTGTCTGTTTATATACATATGTTCATACACTCACAGACATACAAACACAGTCGCTGTTATTGCTGTTGTTGTTAATCAATACAACACCGTTTCTCACCTGTTGTGTAGTTGTTGTTCTGTTTGTTCACCAGTACATCTCCCATGTTCGCTATAATGACTACACGCATGTGTGCGTGTACGACCAAACTAATGCAATAGCTAACATCACAACGAACAGGCCCAATCCAATCGAATTTATCTGTTAAGAATCAACAGACCGGAAGAGCGGAAAGACCGGAAGCTTTCAGCATGCCTCACTTTCAGTTATCTTCAACTGAATTGTCAAAAGTGCTGCAACTAAACAGATTCAACAATTTACGTGGAGAACAGGGAATTATCACTTGATTTTCTTGTTATAGGTGTTTATTATTATTATTATTATTATTATTATTATTATTATTATTATTATTATTATTATTATTATTATTATTATTATTATTATTATTATTATTATTATTATCCAGAATCGTTAGCACGCCAGGCTAGATGATTAGCGGTATTTCGTATACCGCTACGTTCTGAGTTCAAATTCCGCCGAAGTCGACTTTGCCTTTCATCATTTTGGGGTCAATAAAACAAGTACCAGTTGAGTACTGGGATCGATGTTATCGACTGAACCATCCCCCCCACTTAAATTCCAGGCGTTTTGCTTATAGTATAAAGGATTATTATTATCATTTTCATTATCATTATTATTATTATTATTATTATTATTATTATTATTATTATTATTAGGCGAGATGGCAGAATCGTTAGCACACTGGGCAAATTGCTTAGCGGCATTTCGTCCATCTTTACGGGATCGATAAAATAAGTACCAATTGAACACTGGGATTGATTTAATCGACTCAGCCCCTCACCCCAAACCTGCTGGCATTTTGCCAACATTGAAAACCATTATTGTTATTCAGTGGCATTAATTCTATCACTGCATTATTGATCGTAGTTCTGTGTGCTTTGTATATGTGCTGTGGTTTGTTTTGGTATTATTATTTTTACTCTGCTTTGCGTAAGAATGAGTGTAGTGTCTAGCAGTGCTATTTCCTGTATGTGTGGTGTGTGTGTGTGCGTGCGCGCGCGGTTGTGTGGTAAAAAAGCTTGCTTCCCACCCACATGGTTTCAAGTTCAGTCTCACTGCCTGGGACCTTGGGCAAGTGTCTTCTCCTATAGCCTTGGACTGACCAAAGCCTTGTGAGTAGATTTAGTGGACAGACGGAATCTAAAAAAAGCCCGTCGAATATATATATATGTGTGTGTGTGTGTGTGTGCATGTGTGTGTGTGTGTGTGCTTGTGTGTGTGTGTGTGTGCTTGTGTGTGTGTGTGTATATATATATATATATACACACCCGTGTGTGTGTGTGTGGTGTGTATGTATCTATGTATTTGTGTGTGTCTGTATGTGTATGTGTGTGTGTCTGTGTCTGTTTCTATATTTATCCTCCCCGCCATCGCTTGACAACCGATGCTGGTGTGTTTATGCCCCGTAACTTAGCGGTTCGGCAACAAAGTTCGAAATAATAAGTACTAGGCTTACAAAGAATAAGTCCAGGAGCGATTTCTTCGACTAAAACCTTTGAAGGTGGTGCTCCAGCATGGCTGAAGTCAAATGATTAAAACAAGTAAAAGAATAAAAAATTATATAGCCATAAGTCCTGGTGTTTTGGTAATGCTTTTGTCTGTGATTTTTAACCATACCTAAATGCACCTATTATTAATAGGGATTATTTCTGTTTCCAGGTTCCATATTCAGGTTATCTCTATTTCTAGATTTTTGCATTTCGAGAGTTTGTGTTTCTTTGTTTATTATTATTATTGCTGTTGTTATTTTCTTATTGTAGCTGCTTTCGAGTTGAGTTATGCGCGTGAGTACGCGAGTTATTTTTTTTATTAATGTATTTATAACGAAAGCGGGTATATATACTTAGGTATGTAATTGGGAACGCAGGGTGGAAATATAAAAGCATACTCTGTTCCCGTGTGTTTGTGTGTGTGCGTGTGTGTGTGTGCGTGCGTGTGTGTGCGTGTGTGTCTGTGTGTGTGTGTCTGTGTGTGAGATTGAGTTCCGCTAAATATGGTATAAAAGTAAAAATTTTATGGTATTTATGCTTCTTCACGTACGTATATTCAGATGCGATGTGTGATGTTCGTTGCCGTTGTTATTGCTGTCGTTGTTTGAACTCAAGTGACCTTTGGTCAAGAGTAAATCTAAGATCAAAGCCACCTCATTTATTCACAGATGTCTTTTATTCATTCCTATATTTACGGTTCTATTTATCTCTCTTTTTTTCTTCTTCAATTATGCTATGGGCGCAGTTATGGCTGTGTAGTTCAGAAGTGAACTTTGCATCTGCGTGGTTTCGAGTTCATTCCCACTACACGGCACCTTGGTCTTCTATAGCTCCGGGCCTTCTACTGTCTGTTGAGTGAATATAGTAGACCGAAACTGTGTAGAAGCTACGGTATGTGTGTGTTAAGAATTCTGCTTCGCAACCACGACGTCCCCGGTTCGATCCTACTGTGCGGCATCTTGGGCAAATGTTATTTTCTATATCCATAGGCCGACGCATACTTTATGGGTGAAATTGTGTAGAGGGGAAACTGTATGGAAGCTTGTCGGGTGGATTGTATCCGCAATTAAAAAATCCGCAATCTTGTCCCACACTGTATCGCACTGATTCTGCCTGGAAATTACTTTAAGAGTTTACGTACTATGGAATGCTAGGTCACTTGCATGTTAAACTCAGGAACAGCTAACTGAATAGATCAAACTGAATCCTCATCGTTGAACTGCAGAGATTCTCCATTAAAAATGTATATCTATATCTGGTATTTGTCATCGTTTATTTATTTACATGCTTGTGACCATGTTTATACTCACAGATGACAAATGATTTTGGTGCATCTGCCATTATATATATATATATATATATATATATATATGTATATGTCTGCGTACATTTTATGTATACGTGTGCATATGTGTGTGAATGTGTGTATGTGTACGTGTTTGTAAGTGTGTGTCATATGCGTGTATGTGTGAGTGTGCGTGTGTATGTACTCTCAACAGACAACTACTGAACATCGCAAATTTATCAACAGAGTAAACTAGTAAACGATATCAAATGCGCATGGGAACCAATAAATAATGATTTCTAAATAATCCAAACCAAAACAATGATGTGCCAAAGATTTGATAACAAGAATAGTAAATTAATTTTAGTTGTATGTATTGGAAACGGTAACGAATCACACATGGGAATTAATTATGAAGCCAACATTAGTAAACAAAATTAATTTGTATGTATGTATGCACACACACACACACACACACACACACACATACAGACACGTATGTGTATATATATATATATATAATAGATGGACTAGAATAGATAGATAGATAGATAGATAGATAGATAGATAGATAGATAGATAGATAGATAGATAGATAGATAGATAGATAGATAGATAGATAGATAGATAGATAGATAGATAGATAGATAGATAGATAGATAGATAGATAGATAGATAGATAGATAGATAGATAGATAGATAGATAGATAGAAACCGATGATGAGGTGGACATGATAGCATATATTGTGTGTTTCAAATACTTGTTAGTATTTGCTCTAGAAATGATGATGGGCGTAGTTATGATCGAAATCGTAGCATTTATTTCATTGTTGAATTAAACGTAATCCATATACCAACACAACTTAAATATGCTCTAATACATACATCAGTTATACATGTATGCATGTCCGGGTAGCCGAACATTTCCATGATCTTTCAAAGTTCTTCACGACTGGCGGTGTGGAAGGCCTTGAACTTTCACACCGTCAGTTGTTAGCTTTGCAAACTCCGTATATGAGACCATGTGCTGTTCCTGACACTTCTGAAGTTGGCGTGCATGTCAACTGTCCCACGGCCTTTTCTGAAGTCACACGGACTCTGGCATATGTCCGTTTGCCATGTGATTGATGTGTGAGGCGGTGAAGGAGGACTCTTGCGAGTATTTTTCCGGCAATATTTTTCCCGTGGTTGTCGCAGGACTGATTGTTTCCCATTCTCTTGTAGGGATGGACATTAGAAGCACCCTTGCGCTCCTGGAGAACAACTTCGTGTTGCTGAAAGAGATTAGTGAGCTTCTGTACTAAGAGAAGGTTGTTCTTGAGTTGACATACCTCAGTTGCACACTCCAGAACTGCGAACGTTGACGATTAAAGTCGACACACGCATCGCCAAGGGAAGCTCAGCATTCAGGTGGTTACGTGAATCAGTATGGGGGAAGAGAGGTATTAGGCTGGCCATCAAGTTGAAGGTGTACCAAGCAGTTGTACTGCCTACGCTACTGCACGCCTGCGAGGATTGGACTTTTACGAGCACAAAAACCGCTTCCTCATGAACTGTCTGGCAAGATGAGGTCACAAACACGGAGGTCCTCTCTCCAGCTGATCTGCCAAGCTTTTACACACTGTTGAGAAGAGCTCAAGTCAGGTGAGCCACCTAGTTTGAATGCCTGATACGTGACCCTCCAAGAGACAGCTGGCAGAGGGAAAACGCACGCAAGGTGGACAGAAAATCGCTTCAAGAACATGCTCAGAGCCTCGCTGAAGTTTTGAGATCAACTCCGACGCCTGGGAAACACAAACACATCACTGCAAAGCTCACCAACAAAGGTGCCATCTCCTACAAACACAACAGGATTGTAAGGGCACAAAGAAAACACAAACTACTCAAGTCCAGAGTCAACGCCTTTCCTTCAGTCTCAACAACCTACGACAGAGCCTTCCAAGCACACATCGGACTAACTGGCCACAGCTGACGCACGTGATCTCTTTGGTCATCGTCGACAATGACGGACGAACTAATAAATAATACACAATAAATATATGTATGTATACAGATAGATGGTCACGCATACATATATACATACGGGCATTCATATATACAAACATACATGTATAAACATGCTTGCATAACAAATAACTAAACAGAATTGGGGAGTTTAGTTGTTTACTACTATTTTTCACAACACACCAGAATTGTTTGCCGATACTCCAAATTCTTAGATTATTTTCTATCTTATATTTGATAAGGAATATCTTTCCCGAAATATAATAGATTATATAAACTATGTATAGACACTATCTTCATTTCTATTTACTAGCATCTATATTTCTATAATTTGCAAAATTTCTTACGTAGATTGCTTAAAGCATTTTTAAAATGTTTATATCATTTACACATTCCAATGCTTCAAGCGAATTACAATACACTTTTAATACTTTCAGGGCTTGATAAATATATAAAGTAGTAGATTAGTCGAATCGTTAGAGATTCAGATAAACTGTCTAGTGGTATTTGTTCCAGCTCTCTACATTCTCATTTCAAATGTCACCGAAGTCAACTTTGCCTGTTATCGTTTCTGGGAGGGAGGAGGTGAAAATATGCCAATCATGCACTGGAGTAGATTCTTCTTTTTCTCTCTGTCAATCTCTTTCTGGAAGAAATCGGCTGTGGTTAGACTTGGTAAGACAGTCACTCCACCAAGACAAATGCACCATGTTTAAGACACACAGTGGCGCCTCCTGGTCACATCATAATTTGAGGACCTACAACAAGGCAATTCAATGTCACCTTCCTGAAGGACTTTATCACAAATTTAAGGAACAGAAGACGGGCAATATAGATCAGATTAGAGTCTAACGCATCTGATTCCTGATCACTTGATCCTATTAAGTTTTTATGCACAATGAATTGAAGCGTAATTACATTAAAAATATATATTTTTTTTAAATAGTTCACTGTTATCATTAAAGTAGTTTAGTTGAAAGCTGAAGTTAAGGTCAACCCATCTACTCAGGTAGAAAATATATTATTTTAATGTTGGGGTAGAACTGCATTTAGTGGAGAGGCTCCAGTGCGGAATTTCAGGAGTTGTAGGAGTATAGAATTACTCCATAGTCATCACTACTTGCATGTCCGCTCTGACCCGGTATAATAGGATCTTTTAAGGACCTTAGTTATGGGTTAAATAACAGAAAATGGACTTGTGGTTAAGATATACAAGGATGGTGGAAGGCTGGCCTCTGGAAATGTGTCCACTGGTATGTGGGCATGCCTTGATGTCAAGCGAACCATCCCCCTTACCTAGAGGTTAAATAGTTTCTGTGTCTCAAGGGTAAGTTCGAGAGAGCAGATAAGCAAAGTAAACTGTAAATAAACCTGGAGAAGGCAGCGGGAAACTATTGTCGTATCTTTCCTAAGAAAAATAATAAATTTTAAAACTTTGCTATGGAGGTTTATGATCGCTCATGTCTATAGATTTAGTAAATGGAAACAGAGAGGAAGGAAAAATAGAGATACAGAGAGATAGGGAAGAGGGGTAAAGGAAAAGAAAGATAAGGAGAGATAGGGAAGAGGGGGAGAGAAAGAGAGATAGGGAGAGATAGGGAAGAGGGAGAAAGGGAGAGAAAAAGAGCTAGGAGAAAGGGAGAGAAAAAGAGCTAGGAGAAAGGGAGAGAAAGAAGAATTAATCCATGTTAGGGAATGTTTTATATGTGGGCAGCAGTGTGACCAAAAGACCAACGCCATGTTACTCTGTTATGTTCGTGACAATTAGAGTTACTGCTGTGAAAAGGTCAACACCATAAACTTCTTATGGGAATTAGTTTATTTATAAAAGGTCACTGTCAACACATGGCTGGCAATGAAGAACAGAATCAGCGCCGCCATCAATGATTGCCTGAACCAACAGGAGAATATCAAATAGCTAGATTCTTTCTCTTACCAAAGATCCTTGGAAGGAGAT
Organism: Octopus sinensis; assembly: GCF_006345805.1. NCBI lineage: Eukaryota > Metazoa > Mollusca > Cephalopoda > Octopoda > Octopodidae > Octopus > Octopus sinensis. The sequence continues at coordinate 145,544,095 of NC_042998.1, read as the reverse complement.
AAATGATATCGGATCACATGAAAATAGGGAATCGACAGAAGTAGCAGTGTTCCATTATCTTCTTTTGTCGTCTCCTTTTAATTCTACTGAGATAAGATAAACATTGTAGGGGGGTCAATAGAATAATTGGAGCTGAGCCAACCGACTGTAACTGTTATCTACAATATGGGGTCACGGCTCAGTGTGTGAAATCAATATTTAGTTCTATTTCTCTACGCTCTGACTTCAGAAAACCCATCGATATTACCTTATCTGTCACGCCCTTGGTTTCATAGAATAATTGCTTCAAATTTTGGTGCAAGGCCAGCAATTTTAAAGAGGGTTAGTTGATTACATCAATCCCAGTACTTGACTGTTTTTTTATTCTATCGACCATAAAAGTATGATTGGTAAAGTTGATCTCGGCGGGCTTTGAAATTAGTACGTTAAGGACCAGAAGAAATGCTGTGAAGCATTTTGTTCGACACCTTAAAGTTCATAAATACCAATAATATAACACGGTCATTTTCATCTTTTGTCGTAATGCCATTTACAGTTAAGCTTTATGTATAAGACTATAAATTTACCCCAGAATTCGATCGAGATTAGGAAATGAAAGATAAAGTTTATCTCGGCAGGATTTGAACTCAGAATATAACGGGCGTGACAAAATGTCACAGGCAAAAGTCTGCCTGTCCAGACAGAAGAATAAATCGTGAACCTCACAAATTTCCATTCTCACTCTCCTTTAAAGCTGAAGTTTTTTCCAGACATCATAATTACTTCTGTAAGCCTGATGTCAATAACACTTCATAATTAATAACAAAGTGGGTTTAGTGTAGTAGTTTAGTGAATGCGCGCAGCTTAGTAGTCAGGGTATTCAGCTCACGATCGAAAAGGTCGCGAGTTGCGTCCTCTAGCAAGACATCTTATTTCACGCTGCTTCAGTCCACTCAGCTGACAAAAATGATTTGTGCCTGTGATTCAGAGGGCCACTCTTGTCGCATTCTATATCACACTGAATCTCCCTGAGAACTACGTTAAGGGTATGTGTGTCTGTGGAGTACTCAACCACTTGTACGTTAATTTCACGAGCAGGCTGTTCAGTTGATCGGATCAACTGGGGCCCTAGTCGTCGTAACCGATGGAGTACCAGTTAAGTGTGGTAGGAGAAGTATAGCACAATGGACGACATTGTTTCATTCGCCGAGGTACATGTCGTACCAGCTGGAAGAAGGTCTCTTTCACATCGACCATTTTTATGCTACTGGTTTTTGCTTCAAACACCGGCACCACGCTAGACCTGGGGTGCATTTTAAGTATCTCGGAAGAATTGAACTCGGAATGTAAAGAGCCCAGAATAAATACTGCTAGGTATCCAGTCTGTATTCACCGCCGTGAATTAGTCCTTTCTAGTACTGATCACGAAAAATTATAAAGTAAAGATACGTTGTTTAGCGGTTAGGGTGTTGCACTCACAATCTCAAGATCACGGTTTCGATTCCCAGATGATCAGTGTGTTGTGTTCTTCAACGAAATACTTCATTTCATATTGCCCTAGGCCACTCAGCTGTAAAAGAGTCACCCCCACGATGGACTGGCATCTTGTTCAGGGCGATTGTTGGAGTTTCGGTTACTTGTATGCCATGGAGACCCGGTAACCGGCCCTAGTAATCCTAGGGCTCGAAACAATAATATCCCGCGGTTGATGATGATAATGATGGTGGTGGTGGTGGTGGTGGTGGTTGTTCTGGTGATGATGATGATGATGATGATGATGGTGATGATAATGATGACGATGACGACAACCACGATGACGATGAGGATGATGAAAGAATAGAAGACAAAATTGACTTCATATTCGATTCTAGAGAGAACAGTCATAATATTCTATTCGGTGCTCTAACGATACTGCCAAGAATTTACCGCCGTACTTCTATTGACCACAAAATACAGTAAAGAATTTGAATTTATTTCTTCGTGATCAAATACCAACTTAGCCCCTTCCTGTTTTCATCAGTAGGGTGTTGATAAAATCTAGTTATAAGCAGTTATTGCAGTTCAATAATTGCCTCCTAAAATTTTTGTAATTATATAATTTTCATGGCCAGTGTAAGAAATCATTAGCGATAATGAAATATTAATTAGTGAGTTTAGTAATTCCAATTAATACTCAGACAGGTTTTAATTATAAATGTCAGTTTGTGTGTGTGTGTTTTGTTTTTATTATTTTTTTTTTTCATTTCTGATGTGTTCACATTGTCACTTCCAATACGTCACTGATGTAACTAACACCACTGCTGTTGACTTACAATATTTCAACAAACACTGCAACAGTGTTTGCATTGCCACTACAAACACCCTACCACCACCACCAATACCACTACCACCACTATTAACACTACCACTACCATTTATCACACTGCCACTGTAAACACACCGCCACAACCACCACCCCCATCATAATCACCACCAAGGCACTGCGAATATCAAACATTAACACATTTACTGTCATCTTTACCGTTATTATCATCCCTAACACATGCATCACAATGACGAGGATGATCCCTATCACGACCATCACCACAACCACCACAGCTATCACTACCTCTATCACCACCACCACCACCACCACCACCACCACCACTACTACTACTACTAGTACTACTACTACTACTACTACTACTACCACCACCACCACCACCACCACCACCACCACACCACCACTACTACTACTACTACTACTACTACTACTACTACTACTACTACTACTACAACTGTTGCTACTGCTGCTGCTACTGCTGCTGCTGCTGCTTGTAACTCCATTTCCAATATGGCTGCGACTTGTACTACTTTCGTTACCATCGTCACCGTCGCAGCCAGCATCTCTACAACCAGCTTCAGCTACAATCATCCTCACCACCACTGCCGCTGCTGCCGCCTCCACCACCACCGCCACTACAATCATCACCATCATCATCATCGCCATCATCATCCCTACCATCGTCATCGACATAACCATCACCATCATTGCCATCATCATCACCATAATCGTCACCATTATTATCGTCGTCGGCAAATTTATCACCGTCGTGGCAATCATCATCATCATCATTACCACCTCCATTACCACTACTTGCCGATGACGACACCTGCCATAGAACAGCAGACGACAATTGTCAAACGGATATCCTGTGATTACGTTAAAATCAAGTCAAATTCAACTGGATGCTCGTCCTATGCTAATTTGCAATAGCTCGCTTAAACTACATCGACTATTACTACTACTACTACTACTACTACTACTACTACTACTACTACTACTACTACTACTACTACTGCTGCTGCCGCTGCTGCTGCTGCGGCGGCGGCGGCGGCGGCGGCTGCTGCTAGTGTAGTAGTAGTGGTTTTGTTGTTGTTGTTGTTGTTGGTGGTGGTGGTGGTGGTGGTGGTACGGTCGGGCGTTAGAGAAATGTCGCCAACCCCGTGAGAAGATTTTCTGCATTAAAAGTCGAGGGAATGTCTGCGTGGTTTCTCGATTTGCTAGAAATAACAGCCGGAAATCCCTTAGGTAATACATTACTGTCTCGAAGAGATGGATGGGAAACATGTTTGATTATGTAGTCTTGGACACAGAAAGCTCGAAAGAAAGACTGGTTGATTGGTCAATATTAGAACGCGGTTGATTATAAGTCGGATCAGTGTGAGTTATCCCAGAGGAAAGACAACCACAACCAAAACAACGACGGTTGCTGTTGGGGGATCTTCGTTGTGTGTCAATATGATTTAATCGTTTGATCAACTGGATTATCTGCTTCTGATTTAACGTGTATGCGAGTGAGTACTTCATCGACACGTGTGACTTAAACGTAATGCTCGGGGATAAAGATTGTGTGAAAATTGAGATAATGCACGCCGTAATTCACAATGTTTTGGTCAACCCCAAACTGTAAGACCAACAACAACAAAAAATATTTGATGGAACTCTAAAACAATTCAACCACACGACGCCTACCAAAAATTGATCTTGGTTTCCAATATTGGTTTCAAATTTTGGCACAAGGCCAGTAAGTTCGAGAAGAGGTGGGTGTAATTCGATTACATCGACCTCAAAACTCAGCTGGTACTTATTTTAACGACCCGGAAAGCAAAGTCGGCCTCGGCAGAATTTGAATTCAGAACGTAAAGACGGACGAAATGCTGTTAAGCATTTTGTCCGGCACGCTAACATTTCTGTTAGCTCGCTACCTTAATAATAATTATGGTAATAATAATAATAACGATTTCAAATCTTGGCAGAAAGCCAGCAATTTTGAGCCAGGAGTAAGTCGATTACATCGACGCCAGTGTTCAACTGGTAACAACCCGGAAAGTATGAAAGGCGCAATCGGCCTCGCGGAATTTGAACTCAGAATGAAAAGACGGACGAAATGACGCTAGGAATTTTACCTGGAGTGCTAATGATTCTTCTGCCTTTACATCCACCAATATTGAATCTAAATATAGATCCATTAGCTTATTTTTTTTTTGTATCAAGTTTTCTTTTTCTTTTCTAGAGACTCAGGACTCGTAAAGACGATTTCCTGGCTCCTATATCGTATAAGTGTCTGAGATCACAACGTTTTTCCTTAATGGAACACTAGTCAGGTACAGAGTTCAAGCCAGTAATTTTGAAGTCAGGAGACAAGTCGCTTACATCGACCCCATTACTTTACTTTACTAATACCAAAAGGATGAATCACAAAGTTGGCCTCGATAGTATTTGAACGCAGAACGTCAAGAGTCAGAACAAATAACGCTAAGCATTTTGTCCAACACACAAACAATTCTGCCAGCTCACCGCCTTTATCAGCTTATCAGAGCGCTCAGATTCATTACACGAATTTCGCTGCTTCTGCAAATACGAGACAAAGTTCCACCTTTCGAGAACTTTTGAGAAAAATATAATACACCAGACCATTTCCTATCTTTGGGTGGGTTTATCTCAACCGGTTTCAGGTAATTCTATGAAGATATCAAAAATGTCGTTATGTAACCTGGCTTCAAAGCCAACTGAAAGTTATAATAGGCAATAATGTTATCAAAAGACTTGGTAATGGATTTTGCTTCCTCATAACTCTTCGCAACTCTACAGGTCTGTTGAGTTGAATCGAATCGACAGACGGTGATAGGTATATGCGTATGTGAACGGATATACATACATACATACATACATACATACATACACACACATATACGAACACATATGAACATGAGTGTATATATTATATATAAATATAAGTATGCATGCCTTATATATATATATAGCCATGTGCGCGGTGCATACGTATTTGTGTGTGTGTTTGTGTGTGTGTGCGTGTGATTGAGACGTAGATAGTTTTAATAAATCAAGAAGTTATATTGTAAGGTGTTTGATGTACCTGTATTTCTCCATGTTGTTCAAATACATGCCACTGGCCACTCTGAGTTATTTCTCTTAGCTCATTTTTGTTTAAATTACACACACATACAAACACACACACACCCACCCCCACACACACACACGCGCGCACACACATGTATGTGCGTGTGTGAGTATGTGTGCATGTATGTATGCATGTATGTATGTATGTATGTATGTATGCATGTATGTATGTATGTATGTATGTATGTATGTATGTATGTATGTATTTATGTATGTTTTCTTCTATTTTTTGTTTAACAATTTAAATTCTCCTGAGGAAGGAGGCGGTTTCTAACAAAGATAAAAAGCTCCATCGTTGGAATGTAGATGACGAAATCAATGTCACATTTTAAATTTGATTAAATTCTTGCATATTTTTACAGTTCTACTTAGATCGTATCTGTAGTTGGTTGATTTAGTTTTCTGAAAACCTTTGCTTATCCAGATAGTCACTTATGTATTAACTCTCAAAACTAGGTGAATCAATTATTATTGGTATACATGTGAATTTATAACCCTGGATATAGAAACTGGAAGTTACGAAGCAGGTGTCCATAGTTATCTTCTTCCCCTTTGATTTTCAAAGAGATATCGACATCAACAGGACAACTGACCTCTATGACGATACATACTTTTTCTTGTCTGTTCCAAACAACAACAACCGGCACGTTATGTTTTGATGAGAATGTTCCACCAGTATTCCTCAACATTGGTATTTAGGCAGTGTGTTAAAGATCTCAGTGTTCCAATAATTACAGGTATAGACCTGAACTTGTAATCTGGATAGAGTAACTGCAGATTTCGCAATAGTTCAGCGTAGGTATTCTCTTTTTAACTGATCTTCAGCTTTATGTTAATATCCACTGGGCAGCTGATTTCTACAATTGTACACAGTTTCTCTTCTCTATCCCAATTCATTATATTAGGTCTATTGTGTTTACATTATATTGAGGTCTTCACTGGTACATTCCACCACCACTCCTTTTTATTATGAGTGGCTATGGCTTCCACCATACTATGGGTTCTTATTTATTTGTCCTCGCGGTTATATTTCCGACGGATTTTATTATAGAGTGTTCTAGCTACAACATCGTGTCTCATCGATAGATAATACAGTGATAACATTTTCGGACAACTGCTTATGATGTAATCTTCGAATTTAACTCCACAAAGTCTGCATCTCTGTCCCTTTTGTGCATCAGTTATTTGGTTGATATTTTCTGTTGATGGATTGCAAACGCATACCCTTCAAAGTGGGAGGCATTAATCCGGCTATTGGGCCATGATAAACTTCTTTGATGATCGATGTTAATATCATCTCAGATGTATGTATGCATGTATGTATTTCTGTGTGTATGTGTGTAAAAATGTATGCATGTGTGCATATGAATGCATGTATGTACGTGCTCAAATACCCATGTACCCCATCTTTTCAATGTTCCACCAAATTAATTTTACTGACGTAAGTGCACTTCGTTTACGTTTTTATCATTCTTCGCCACAACAACTTTTAGCTACATCTGTGTATTTTCTGAAAATCCAATCAACATTTAAAAAAGAGCTTTAATAACTGTTGCTATCTTATGGTGGCTAATTTTCGGACAATGGAAGGTTGTCCATACTGGAAGCTGTTAAGCTATGATATAGTTTACGTTTGGATGGTTTTCATCCCCGTTATACTTTAGCAGCTTCATATAGCCGTAAGAAGGGGTTTTCTTGGGTGTTTTCATTATACCATAATAGATTGGTTCGAATGTAAAGGCCAAAGGAAATAGATATAATGCTTTCATTGGTTTCAGAAGTTCGTTATTATTGTATTACTATTGTAGGTGAAGGTGCATAGCTCCACAGTTAGAATATTCGTCTCACGTCGTAAGGTCGTGAATTCCATTCTCTGCGGTGCAATGTGTCTTTGAGTAAGACACTTATTTCGCGTTGCTCCAGTCCACTCAATTGGCAAAAATGAGCTGTAATTTAAAGGGCCGGCCTTGTCACATTTGTGTCATGCTGAACCTCCATGAGGACTACGTTAAAGAGGTACGTTTGTTTGTGGAGTGTTCAGCCACTCGCAGATGAATTTTTCGTTGATCGGATCAACGAATACCCATCGTAACCGGCGGAGCACCCAACCATTATTTGTGTTATCATCAATGTCGTCTATGTTTGTTCAAGCACAGTCCAATACAGCTACCATAATGTCCAGTGTTTCTCAGATCTGCGTGATTTCGCACCTCCTCCATTCAAGCGGATCTCAACCGATTCGTCTCACCCCTCTCGTAATCTTTGTTGCATCCAATCCCCACTTGTCACAGCCCTGCTATGAACACTATTCACGGTCCTTTCTCCCTCAAACACCATTCGTCTGGAATTTTCCATTTGTTCATGTTATTGCTGCAGTCGTTCACTGGTCTCGAAGAGCTTGTCCCTTCTTCAGCAAGAACAAAAACAAGACGAACATTAAATATAATGAGATCTGAATAATGTAACTTGTTGAGTAAATTCTTTCTTTCTCTCTTTCTCATGCACATGCGCACACACACACACTAACATACATACAAGGGGTAAAGACCCCTTCGGTCATAAATGACCATGGGATTATACCTAGAAATTTCCCTTCCGAGGCACAAGTGCGGGCAAGGTCGTTTATCGAAGACCAGCAGTTGCCAATGCATGCCAGCCTCCCCTCTCCACTCCACCAATGTTATTCAAGGGAAATGGAAAGGTCGAAACAGCTTGGTCCCAGTTACGTTGCAATTCATTTCTACAGCTGAGAGAACTGGAGCAACATGAAATAAAGTGTCTTGCTCAAGAACACAATGCATAGCCCGATCCGGGAAACGAAATCACTACTACATGGTTGTGAGTCCGACGCTTTAAGCACTGAATCATGCATATATATATATATATATATATATATATATAAACACACACATACACACACATAGGTGCACGCGTGGCTGAGCGTTAAGGAGATTGCTTCCCAACCACTTGGTTCAGGTTTCAGTCCCACTGCGTGGCACCTTAGGCAAGAGTCTTCAACTATAGCCTAGGGCCGATCAATGCTTTGTGAGTGAATTTGGTGTGTGTGTGTGTGTGTGTGTGTGTGTGTGTGTATCAGTGTGTGTCACTGTGTTCGTGCTTGTCTCCCACCATCACTATACAACCGGTGCTAGCGTGTTTACGTTTCTGTAATTTAACGGTTCGGCAAAAGATACTGATAAAAAAAGATACTGATAAAACAAGATACTGATAAAGCAAGTACTAGGCTTCAAGGTGGTGCCCCAGCATGGCCGCAGTCATATGAGTGAAACAAGTACGAGATAAAAGATTTACATATACATACATACATATCATATCATATCATATATCACATCGTATCATATCATGAGTAGACATGTGTGAATGTGTTCGTATGTTACAGAATGAAACAAAGCGCTGTTCGCTGAGATCGACTACCACATTTGTGAAAGGAAATGTTCAAACAGTTTTAACATACCTTTTCACCTGCTCATCTGTTGTTGACGGCGCTATGTATGTGTATATGTATGTATGTATGTATGTATGTATGTATGTATGTATGTATGTATGATTGTATATGTATGTGTGTGTGTATGAGTGACTAATTTTGTACGTACATGTGTATTTATGTGTTTGTATATGAAAATACTTACTACAAGCGCATTTCAGATTATGCAACTTAGATTCAATCACATATTACGAAGTTGCAAGTATTACTAGCTGGCACAACAGAACTCGTATGTGTAATGTCTAGTATGATGGGTAATGTGTTTAAAACATTTATTATATCTAGGATGTTTCGTACTGGATTTAATACAATTGATAACCAAAAACAATTAAAATTCTGATGTATTTCAGAAATTTCCAAAGATATTTAATATGGAGACAAAAAAAGGAATCTCAACGATTATATCTCTGTAGCATAGATTACGGATTAACGATGATGCCAATGACCATGTGTGTGTGTGAGTGTGTATGTATGTGTGTGTGATGGAGAGTAATCTAGTGGTTAAAATATTGCACTCACGATCGTAAGATTGTGGTTTCCGATTCGCGTACAAAGTTGTACGTTATGTTCTCGAGCAACACTTCATTTCACATTGCTCTGCGATTACTTCGATATCTCATGCAAGGAATCTGTATCAGAAATATCGATTTGGGGTGAGAAGTAAATTAATCTACATAATCTATAGCACAAGCATTTGAACACTATAAACAAATCATCTGTGCACATTGGTCAGCAAGAAATTGCGGAGCCCTCATCTGTCGTCTACGACAAGAAAACCCACAATATATATATATATATTGTCCTTGCCTTCGAACGCGGAGTAGATGAAACAGGGACAACTGAAGAAGGGGAATATTCTTTATGTTGTATGTCTCGTTTCTCTGTTTTTTTCGTCGTTCGAAAACAAGTTCGTTTCTATGTTTTTGTTTTTATGTTTTCGTTTCTCATTGTGTTCAACACTTTTTTATGTCCTGTACCCATATATGCATGTATATATACATATATATGTAGGTATGTACATATATGTATGTATATATGCATATATTTATATATTATTATATATATATATATATATATATATATATATATATATATATATATATAAGCTCTCATCCAAAATGGAGAGGAGTACCAACGTTCCCAAGCGATTCCCTTGAATAATTGTGGATATCTCTTCCACATAAAACAACAATGTGGTGTTGAACACTCATTCTCACTGTTCGATACTAGCGTGTATATCCATATATATATATGTCTGTCTGTCTGTCTATTACGTAACTATCTATCAATCTCTCTCTCTCTTTGTGTGTATATATGTGTGCGTGTGTGTGTGTGTAAATATGTATGTATATACGTATATGTGCATATATATGTAGGTATGTGTAGAAAGTGAGAGAGAAAAAGAGAGAAAGCCACAGAGAGAGCAACAGTCGGTTGTGTATCATACTTAATGCAATACAGCACGAAAGAAGCGAATTTTCTTCCATATTCTTCCGGCGATTTAGCTCTTATGAATGTTCTGTGCTTGAAAATGCAAGGTATTGCTGTGATCTAGCTTCCCAACCACATTGTTCCCAGTCCAACCCCTCTGCTTGGCACCTTGGGCGTTTGTTTAGCGTTTAAGATATCCTGCTTAAGATCGTGAAGTCGTGAGTTCAATTCCCGGCGACGCGTTATGTCCTTGAGCAAGACACTTTATTTCACGTTGCTCTAGTTCACTCAGCTGACAAAAATGAGTAGCACCTCTGTTTCAAAAGGGCAACCTTGTCACATCAAAGGTACACATACCTGTGGAGTGCTCAGCCACATGCACGTTCATTTCACGAGCAGGTTCTTCCGTTGATCGAATCTACTGGAACCCTCATCGTCGCAACCGACGGAGTGCCATACTGATATCTTTATCTTCATCACTGTCATATATAAATGTGTGTGTGTGTGTGTGTATTCATTCATGCATATATGTATATACACTCATACATAGGAAAAGAGATAGACAGATAGATAGATAGATAGATAGATAGATAGATAGATAGATAGATAGATAGATAGATAGATAGATGCACACTTAAAATAATTCACATTGTATGTGTGTTTGTGTGTGTGAGTGCGTGTGTACGTGTGTGTATGTTTATAGAAATGTATTTACGCTCAAGAATTTACATTATTTGGATGTGTATGTGAGCGTGTTTAGCAGTCTGTGTTTTTTTTTTATTCAACGAACCAGAAAATTTTCTAGAATAATCTAGATTTATTTTCTTGCATGAAGTTTTATAGTATAATTATTATGCATGGGCATGTGAAAAATTAATGAAATTCAAGGAAAATTTGAGCTTTTGTATGAAGGAAACGCTATAATTAGTGTTTAAAGATTTCATAAATTTGTATTTAGAAAATTCATTATATTAAAACAACAGGTTTAACGGAATAAAATAAAACTCCAGAAAAACAACAACAAAAACGAAGACCGGGAAGTTTTGTAAAAACACCTTCGACGATTGTTTTATTCAGTGATCAACTCAATAGTATAATGGAGTGAAATATTAAATAAATGGTCAACAAACAAAAATATTGATGAAGGGAAAAGAGGTTGAGCTTCCTTGACTGATTTTCATGTTGAGATTTCTCTGCATCATCTCACAAAAATCGATGTTATCAAGGAGGAGAAGTAAACACCGGGGATACTTTGCTCCATGTACAAACTGCAGGAGCTATTCAGAGATAATGCAAGCTCTTTACTGAATCCAGTAGATATCTCAGGGTCACCAGCATTTCGTAACTTGGGCTGTACGCTCCGCCTAAGGGGAGGGGGCCTATATTCCAATGTGAATTTCCAGTTCTTTAGGCGGCAGGATGTGTTTTACAAGAGAATTGACTGATTTTTTTAGCAAGTCAAGCAACTACATAAGCGTAACTTCGTTAACATGTGTTATGCTAGAGCGGTGGTGGTTATGGCGGTACTGGGAGACTGACATTGATTCTTAAAATGTAAATAATTACTGGGTGCATTGGAGATTTGTAAAATAAAATCTTAGGATATATTAGAGTCTCCTGAAACGTATATATATATATATATATACAACTATATGTAATAACTATATGTAATAACATGTGCTTGAAAACGTTAAATACTGAAAGCGCTTGTACATCTATAAAAGCAAAAGCCAACACACATTTTGTGAAATCTCTTCCCAAAGGTTAGTGTATTTCTACTTTCTAAAAAGGTTCTTTTATCGATCTCAACTCTTTGAGAAAAAATCTTCTCTCCAAATATTATAACTGTATCAAGGAATTTCTAAAACACACCAAACATATATATATATACATATATACACAAACACATATACATGTATATATATACATACATATATATATATATATATATATATATATTATATATATATATATATATATATATATATATATATACACATGTATATGTATACGTGTATGCATACACCAACATATGTAGGCGTACATACACATATGCATACCTCTATCAAAGTGGCATGAAGTTGCTAAAACAATACATAATGCCATGTGTATAAAGAAAATACTGTCTTAGAATAAATATAGAGAATCCCCCTGTTACTGAACACACACACAAGCATCACCACAAGGAATACTTGTGAAAGATTCTCATCAAAACGTGTGCCAACTGCAAACAGAACAGGCCGGATATCGTTGTAAGGAACTTAAAAGAAAATGTATATTCTGTCATAGAGGTCAGCTGCCCTGTTGATGTGAATATCTCTTTGAAAATCAAAGAGAAAAAGAATAACTATGGACAACTGCTTCGGAACCATCATTTTCAACATCCAGATTATAAATTTACATTGTACCACTAATAACAAGAGCATTCAAAGAGCGCAAACCTTTGTCAAGGCAACACCAACGTCCTCTCAATGATTAGCCAGGGATGATTTTTAAAATGAGAATATCTGAAATAAACTCGACTGCTCTCACAAACGAGAATACTATAAATGAACCCGACCACTCTCAGAAATTAAGTTTTAAAAAAACAGGAAAAATAATCCAGAATCCGTCTGGCACTAGATTGATGCCAAAATTTAATCAGTTCGTGCCAGTCACGAGGCCAAACATCCCTGAAAGTTTCATCCGAATCCATCCAGCAGTTCTTGAGATATCTTGCCCACGGACAAACAAACAACACTGAAAACAATATCTCCGCCTTCGCTAAGGTGAAGGTAATTATGCACTTGGTTTTGTGAGTAAATCTCTAAGCTTCGGTTTTCAGAAAAAGAAATCAACCAATTAGCTCGCACATTACAAATACTATCTGTGAGTGGAATATGCAAGACTTTCCTGAAGTTCAAAACGTGGCATTGTTTTTCGTCTTTTTTATCTACATTCGAACGATGGAGGATTGTATCTTTGTTAGAATGCAATATTTTCTTCAGAGGAAGAATTCAGATAATTAAAAAGCAATTGCAAACATACATATGTGGATACATATATACACTGACACATACATGCATATATACATACATACTTATATATACACACATACATATATATATATATGGGTATGTATGTATGTATGTATGCATGTATGTATGTATGTATGTATGTATGAATATATGCATATATATGCTGTTGTTGTTGTAGCTGGTAGTGGATACGCAGTTGTTAAATTTACTGAATAACCTGCTCTTGAATTCCCGTGTACGTGGCTGAGTCTATCATAGACGCGTGTATCCTTTAATTTTGAAGTAGAATCAACGAGAAACAGTGTGGACATATGACAAAGTTTCACCGTTACAATGATTTGTACGATCCATCTAGCGGACCTCTACTCAGAAAGTATTGGGTTGATTTAAGGTAGCAAAACATTACCCTTCTCCGAAAGGCTACGCAGTGGAATCTAAATTGAGACCTCGCGCTTGCGAAGCAAACTTCTTAACCATTCAACTGTCTCGCAGTCTCTTAACCATTCAACAGTCTGCGCTTACAGTCTCGCAATTAGTACATGTGTACTAAACACAATCCTACAAATGTATTGGTTTTTTGTCTCTAACGTTGAAACATTATATCTCGCAGCATATTAAGTTAATCTATAGAATTTGAGCTAACTTTAACTTCAGTTCTTTAGCACAATAGTTTTGTGTAAAATATATACATATTTAGTTTTGCTGTGAAAACTATTTAGAACATGGAACTGAAGTAGAGAGACAAAAAAAAGCACACGATCAGAAGCGAATGCTATAAAGTTTTGTTAAGCAGTCATCGAAACTGCGGTAGTTATCTGATCACTAACTCATTAACTTGACTTTTAATCCAAAACAATATTCACAGCAAGACATGTGATATGTTTCCGTGCCCTTAACAGACAACAGCTGACGAAATATATATTGTGTTAGGAAAATAATTATATATGTGTGTACACACAAACACACATTTATATATATATATATATATGGAGAAAGAGAGAGAGAGAGGAGAGAGAGAAAGAGGAGAGAGAGAAAGACAAGTAAAGTTTATTTTGGGTGATCTACGGTAACAAGCCACCAGACTAGCCTAAAGAAACTACTGTACTCTACGTTTGTACTGAGTGCTTCTTTTCTAGATCTACATCTCCAGCAGGAACTTGAATGCCACGTAAGCTGTAAACCATGTAGCTGATATCACCAAAGTGATATCAGAACATTCGACCGTCCACATTTGTTGACTTCAACTGAAAATGACGATAAATTGGAGACTTGTAAACAGGGATCTTAGTCCACACAGTTATCAAGGTATGATATTATATGTTGCATCTGATGTAAACCATACAGTTGTGCTAACCACTATGCGTCTGTGTACTTAGAAGATATATGTATGCAAACCTGCATATATTTATATATAACTGATTAAAATGTTTTTACTTGCTTCAGTCATTGGATGCGGTCATGCTGAGGCACGACCTTGAAGAGTTTAGTTGAACAAATCGATCTGAGTACATATTTTCTTTTATTCAAGTCCGGTACTTATTCTATCGATCACTTATAAGCCCAGAACTATCGAAGACACTTGTCCAAGGTATCGCTCTGCGTGACTGAAACTGAAGCCACGTATTTGTAAAGTGAGCTTTTTAAACCACACAGCCCTGTCTGTAACTAACCACACGGCCGTATGTGTATAAATAAAAATTGAACATTATACAAAAAATACATATTGCATTTATATTTACTTCTAACCTACATGAAAACGAATGAAAGTATGAAAAATCTTCATCGAGGCTTCAAACTAAGCACAAAGCAATTTCTACCGTTCCTTTCACACCTGCCAAACCTACATACATACAAAATACAAAGAAAAGGACACGTACACACACCTTCTTGGTGCTTGAAAATACCATGAACTAAAGAACGATTTCTGATTAATGCACAATTTTGGTAATTTGGGGGAGAGGGTTTAGTCGATTACCTCAACCGAGGACCTGACTGGTACTTTATTTTATTGCCCCCTGCGGAAATTCAAGACAAAACATAATGAGCCGAAAGAAATGCCGGTAAACATTTTCAACACGCCAACGATTCTACTAGTTCACCAACAAAAACAGACATAAAGTAAAATAGAATAGTGGATTACATCAACCCTAGTACTTGACTGGTACATTATATAATTGACCCCTAAAGGAAAAGTCTACCTTAGTAGAATATGAAGACAGAACGTAACGGAGGAAATGCTGGTAAACATTTTGTCCGACGCACTAACGATTCTGCCAGCACACCACCTTTTCAAAGTTCATTAAAAATAGAAATTAAGAAAAATAAAGGATAGTCGACCGCAATGCTTGATTGCTATTTTCTTTTATCGAACCCGAAAGAATGAAAGACAAAACTGATTCTAGCAAGAACATACAGAGCCGAAAGAATTGGTTTACGCTCCAGCGAATCAACCGATGCACCGCCCTTCCTCTTTAAAGGGAAGCATAGACGCAAGGCCTGAGATTTTTAATATAGGGAATAGTCAATTACATTGACACAATATTTGATTGGTATATTACTTTATCGATCTCACTGGTATTTTATTTTATAGGTCCCAACAAGTTCAAAAGCAAAGTTGATCTTGACGCGATTTGAACCCAAAACGTAAAGAAGTATTTTGTCCGACATGCTAACGATTCCGCCACCTCGTCGCCTTTCGTACAGTAAACAAGGACTTCTAATTTAGGTACAATAGCAGTAATTGTGAGGGTAAGATGTCTGTCGATATCATTATCAACAAAAAATAATGTGTTTTGAATGACACAACAATGCACTATAATAACAACAATGGACTATAATAACTGTTGTAATTTAATTATCCATAGTCTTATATAATATTTCGGAATATAAAAATTCCTTCTTCAGATATCCCTAGGAATTGATCGAGTGACTGCTATTTTATCTTATCGACCCTGCGTGGGAACGAAAAGTAAAGTTGACTTGACCCGGATTTGAACTGAGAAACACAAAGAGCCAGAACAAACAACAATACATTTTCCCGACACTTAACTGATTCAACTAGCTGGCCGCCGAACTACTTTCACTTAAATGGGAATTGAACTCTCATCCAGCAAATTATAAAACAAAATTATCGTTGTTGGTAAGATTTAAGAAATATTTAAAATTTCAGGAATCAAAACAAAAACACAAAAAAAAGCACTCACCCAAATCTTCTGACTTACATATCAATAGATTAAGATCTCGATGCTGAAGAAAATTAGTAAAGCCATAACTATTCCGTAGACGGGGACGGGTCCAAGATGTGTTGTAGCATTACACAGCAGACATTCCACTGTTCTCTGTACTCCTTACAGTATAACAGGATATGTATATTCTTTGAAATATCAAGCCCTGTTTCATTCCTTTTCTTATCCCCGATATAATATCAGAAAGCCTTCTTTTTTCGACAGGAAACATTCGCGTCAACTATCGATGTAGATCAGATAGGCTTAACAAGTCGTGACCGCAAAAAGAGAAAAAGCCAAAATACCTTGGACACACCTTCCACGCCATTGGCGATAAATGAGCGAGGCGTTTGAATATATTTCCACTCCTAACAATTACAACATAACAACTGCAGCAACAGTAACAATAGCTACAGAAGTAACAGCAGCAGTAGCAGCAGCGGTAGTTGCAGCCTACAAGCTGCTTTTTTTCAGGTTGACAGTCCCATTGAGCTCTCACAATTATATATCTCCACATCAAATGCGTGGCCTAGTCAGAGTGTTGCCCTCACAAACGTAAGATCGTACTTTCGATTCTTAGGTCA
Organism: Octopus sinensis; assembly: GCF_006345805.1. Lineage (NCBI taxonomy): Eukaryota > Metazoa > Mollusca > Cephalopoda > Octopoda > Octopodidae > Octopus > Octopus sinensis. Next base: position 145,526,891 of record NC_042998.1, on the reverse strand, counting down.
GGTGGTGCTTTCGTGTTCTTGACCAAAACACTTCATTTCACGATACTCCAGTTCACCCAATGGCAAATGAGTTCTAGCAATAACTGGGGAGTTAACCTTACAGCGGTCTGGAGTCTTGTTCAGAAAGGGGGTGGGGTGATTTCGATCACTTACACGCCATGGTCAACCTCTGGCCTTGGTGGTCATTCCGACCTAAGTTTGAATTTTCAGGTTACTCCACCCTCATCAAATAGATACACAACAATCTTTTCAATTTCTTTTGAAAGACAAACCACACCCAATAAATATCAAACGAACACTTACAATCAACTTCCATACCTTGATCATAGTATGGAAGAACAACAGAGAAACAATCAAATCTCCATGTTATCAGGGACCTGATGTTTCCACTGAGGAGAAATGTATACCACATAATATCAATACCATTGTAATACACAATATGGGACTGAATGATGTTCTTTAAATAACATATTGAATATTTTGAAATACTTAGCACTACATAACTGCATTTTTATAGCAGACATAATAATAATAATAATAATAATAATAATAATAATAATAATAATAATAATATGGCATCATTGTGACTAAGTAACTAACTGACTATTACGGTCAATGTTTTCAAAGTTGTCTGTTTGATATGCAAATCTGCTTCAAATTCACATAACACACACAATCATTTAGAAAAAAACATTCTCGCCTTCTATTTTTGCTAACGGCATCTTAAAATGTCATTTTTCTCTCTAAATGAAACATCAACAGCTATGTTCCTCGCTGCGAATACTGGAGACTCATCAATAGTTACTCGATCTCATCGCAGTTTCGGTCATTTAAATACTTCACTTCTCCATCTGGCTGGCTGGGACTGCATTAAGTTGGCCCACTCAGTAACCTTTTTAAAGTTACTTACCTAATTTCGTGCTATCCAACATTAACTAAATTCTGTCGCCACACAAGTTCGCCTCATCGATACCTTCACCTTACGTCCAACTGCACCAAAAACCTGAAGCCCTACAACGCCTCTGAGCCCAAATTGTACCTCTATCTATTTCTTTAGTAGTCTTCCAGCAATTCTGTGTACTTCCTGTCTGTCTGTCTCTCTCTGTTTCTCTCTCTGTCTCTGTCTCTGTCTCTCTCTCTCTCTCTCTGTCTCTGTCTTTCTGTCTCTGTGTCTCTGTCCCTGTATCTTTCTGTGTCTCTGTCTGTCTGTCTGTCACTCTCTCTTGCTTTCTTCACCCTCCTCCGTCAACTCCACGTGCAATAAATTCCATGATTTTTATACAAATGTACATAAACATTCCAAAATACTTATCACATCTGTTTTCTTCAAGAGCAATTTCATAAGCCCTAACTATTGGAAACTGTTAGGTATCTATAACGTTCATCATGCAGTTGTAATGTACGTTTAAACCAACTGCTACTATCCTATTCTCAAATACGGTCCATTCTATTACGTGTATACCATATACAGCGTGAATTGTATGGATAGATATAAGTCGCATTCGAAATTTCGACATGATTTGGATTCCTAAAAGCAACTATTTTACGTAATTTCTATTAATGAATTTTGGGAAGGTGTGAAACTGGCAGAACTGTTAAAGTATTTCTTCTGGCTCTTTCCATTCTGAGTTGAAATTTCCTTGACGTTGCCTTTGCTTTCGTCGTTTCGGGGTCGATATGATAAAATACAAGTCAAGTACTGGAGTAAATGTTCTCCCTTATTTCCCCTTCCGCTAAATATGCTAGCCTTGTACCAAAAATATAAATCTGTTTCTACAATTATTTTTGGATATTAACTAATTAGAATGAACTTTGGAGAAATTGCAGTCAAACTCACTCAGATCACGCCGTAATGTAATCAGATATTGTGAATTAATAGAATTTCCTCTCCCATTGATTCCATCATATGACGGAACCAAAACATCCTAAGGCAAAACAGTGACTGTTATCTCCAAGACAAAGGCTTCACCAGCAAGCAAAGGGGTTGAAGATGTCAGCAGAGTCTGAGATTTTCTAATCGTGACTATGCTGATGGTCTTTCCCTAACATCTAATCAACTGTGTTCCATAAAGTTTGCTAACATCTCTTGAGAATGCTGTACCCAAGGGTCATTTGTTTCCCAATGAAAAAAAGACTGAATACACGCTCATCAATGAAGATGAAAGCCATTTACCAATCTGTTCCAACAACAGCAATACAACACAAAATGACTTAAAGTACCTTGAATCCTATGGGATTCACAAGAATAAATTACTTAGTAATATGCAAAGGACTAGCAAGGATTGCCTCTAATGTTGAATGATTATTGTTTCTGCTCTAAAGGATAATTGACAGCTCATTTATTCTCTCTCTCTCTATATATATATATATGTATAAATATATATATATTTATATAGAATCCGGAAGTATATATGTATATATATATATATATATATATATATATATATATATATATATATATATATATATATTGGTTTGATGGTTTGACTAGTTAAAGCGAAACTTGATGTCTCACCCAAAACAAAAATATAATCCATACATTTTACTCAGCTGTTTGTATAGATGTATTAAGTCTTACCATGAGAAATGCCACGTTGTTTTCTACAAGCTGAGCAACAATACCGATATATATGAGTATATAACAGGATGTGACTGTGCATAGAACAAAAGAGCTCAATACTATTATATGGTAGAGTAAAATATACCCAACTTTAATTTCTTTGACAATCACACGATTACGCTGGCAAAATTTAGCTTGTCAAATTTGTTTTGATAAGATAAATGTAGCGAAACAATTGTATGGTTAACTACAAAATTATATATAAATACATACACACAAACACACAGACACAGACAGACACACACACACACACACACGTATATACATATATAAAATGCATATATATTTTTAGATATAAAATGTATGCATGTATTTATAAACACATATATATATATATATATATAGCTTGTGTGTGTACATACAAATGTATATGTGCATATATCTATGTATCACTCACTCACTCTCTCTCGCTCTCTCTCTCTCTCTCTTCTCTCTCTCTCTCTATATATATATATATATAATATATATATATATATATATATGCATATATATATATATATAATATATATATTATATATATATATTTATATATATACGTATATGCATATGTATACGCATGTATATATGTGTATATGTGTATGTATTTTTGTATATGTATATAGATATGCACATATATATATGTATATATATATATATATATATATATATGTATGTATATATGCATATATGCATATATGGATATATATATGCATATATGTATATATATATACATATACGTTTATTCATGGTTTGTATATGTGTATATATATATATATATACATGTATGTATATGTATATACATATATATACATTTATACAGGTTTTATATATATATGTATATGTATATATATGCACATATATATATATACATACACATATATACAATTATATACATACATATATATATATATATATATATATATTTATATATATACAACTATATATATACATGTATGTATATACATGTATGCATCTGTTTTCGTAGATATTTTCATACATCTCTAGATATGCACTTATCTCTTATATAATCACACGCATATACACATAATATACATACATACATACATACATGCATACATAAAGAGATAAGTAGATAGGAAGATAGATGGGCCGACAACAGACAATTATTTTTAAATACGTGAAAAATTCAATAAAACGAATTACATAAATATAGGCAATACATGTGTTTATGCCTTCTACTCCGATATCCATGCACACAACATATATTTACATTTACATATGCACATGTACACACACGCACGCACACACACACACACACACACAGACACACAAACACACACACGCACGCGCACACACACACACACACACACACACACACACACACACACACACACACAACTAACAGAGATTTAAACTGAAATTCGGTACGGTTAAATGGCAGGATAATTGTAAAGTCTAACAGCGTAAATGAGACAGTATTTTCTGCCTGACACAAAACTGTCTTTCCAGCTTTATATAAAATGCTTATTGAGTAACCGAGACGAGATGAGGGGGGAGATATGGAGAGAGAGAGAGAGAGAGAGAGAGAGAGAGAGAGAGCGGTATAAGGAGAGAGGAAGAAAGAGTGGAGGGAGTGTGTTTGTGCGTGTGAATGTAAATGTGTACGTCGGCATGCAAGGGGATGTGAATGCTGCCATATATATGTGTGAAATGTAGCTTATTTTGCAACTGCTTGCGTAAATATTCATTGTGGCGATGGGGAGTTCTGATGAAAATATTGAAAAATCTAATGATATATATTAGTCAATTGAATCAATCAAATTATCTATCTATCAATCAATGTATCTACCTATCTATTTATCTATCTATCTATCTATCTATCTATCTATCTATCTATCTATCTATCTATCTATCTATCTATCTATATCTATCTATCTATCTATCTATCTATCTATCTATCTATCTATCTATTTATCTATCTATCTATCTATATATATATATATATATATATAATATATATATATATATATATATATATATATATATATATATATATATATATATATATATATATCTTTTTATCTGACTGTCAATCTGTTTGTTTATCGGTTTGTCTGCACGTCTGCCTGCCTAATTGTTTGTTTATCTTAGTACATATTTAAGTATCTATCTGTCTCTCTCTCCATATATATATATGTGTGTGTGTGTGTGTATGTGTGTATGTGCTTGTGTGTGTGTGTATGTGTGTGTGTTTGTGTGTGGAGGAGGAGGAAACTCACTTTGTGGGACATGTGAAATAATTGAGCAAGGAACAACCAAAAGATTCAAGAATGGGAAGGAATTGAAAGTGAATGCAAACATGAATAGCAAAGCAAAGAAAAAAATATCATGTACTGCATCACATGTCAATGCAATGAGAATTACATTGGGGAAACAGGAACAAAACTAACCGACTGTGTGAACGTGCACAAACAAAAAATTAAAGATTCCTCTCTTTGAAATGTTCCATCTCGTAAACATCGAGACATTTGTGCAAATGGAAAATTTAAAATATTCCCTTCTTTCAGAATGAAAGACGGAAATGATCAAACTACGAAGGGCAAAAGAATACTTTATAAAAATTCTAAATCCGAAACTAAACCGACACCCCACACACATTGATGCTTGTTTTTATGCTCAGTTATAATAAAAACAATTTTACATTTATCTGATGGGATATTCTATATTTTTATAGAGTACATATTTTTTTATGCTTAAACAAGAATATTATTGACAGTGATTTCGAAGTTTCGGCCTGCTAAACCATCGATCGACTATGATGCATTGAAGTTAATTTCGGCTTTATTTAGTCTCTGTCGAGTTAAAATTTTCCTTAGATATGTAGGTCTGAGTGGAATTCTAATTAGGTTGTTGGGTGGATTGTAGCAGAAAGGTGTTTTGGAAAACTTTTTATTGATTAAATTTGGGGTTGTATTGTTTAGAATTTATTCATGTTTGTAGTACTTTGTAAGCAGGTATATATGTTTAGGTGAGTTCCCTTCAGGTCATGGGATGGTTTTTTATTGGTTCACAAAAAAGATGTCGGTAGGTCTAGAATGTGCCAGTAGTTTTAGTTATCTTTGTTTTTACAGGATCTAATCCTTTGGTTTGACAATGTATTAGTCAAAAATTCAGTTTAGTCTGGTATTTAATTGGATGTGTCCAAGTTTCTGTAATGGAATTTTTTAAGGGTTCACAAATGAATGTATGTAGGTGGCATATTTTGGCTGCTCAGTTGTTGTTACTTAGGATATTTCCTCTTTGTATTTGGAAGGTGGGGTTATTTGTCTGGCATGTCACGGTGGTGTTAGTATAGAAACTTGTTTATCTTGTGTTTTGATGTTCATAAGAGGATGTGGGTACGTGTGAAGTTTGTTGATCTGTGTGTTTCTAGGGGTTCTTTGGACTATAAACAATATGTAAGTTTAATATGTAGGAATTCTAAACTTTGTGCTTTGTGGAGCCAGTGTTTGTGGGCTATATATTTTTGTGGATATATATTTCTTCACATCTGTTTAAAAACGTGGGTATTTAATAATACCTTATTTTAGACGTGTGCATATATGCGAAAGTGGAGCGTTATAAAAAGTAAGTATATACTAATGTGTAAAAATGGGTAAAAAAAATTAATTTAAAAAATTGATTTAGAAGTTTAAAATATTGGTAAATTAAAGAAAAGGGTGTTCCAACTTGTGTGTGTGTGTATATATATATAAATATATATACACACGCACACACATGTATACATACATACATACATACTACATACATACATACATACATACATACATACATACATACATACATACATAATACATACATGCATGCATACAAATATACATAAATACATACATATGTATATAGGAATATACATAAGTATATATATATATATATAATATATTCTTTTATTCTATTATTTGTTTCAGTCATTTGACTGCGGCCATGCTGGAGCACCGCCTCTGGTCGAACATATCGACCCCAGGACTTATTCTTTGTAAGCCTAGTACTTATTCTATCGATCTCGTTTGTCGAACCGCTAAATTACGGGGACGTGAACACACCAACATCGGTTGTCAAACGATGGGAAGGACAAACACAGACTCACAAGCATTTACACACACAAACACACACACACACGCACACACACACACACACACACACCCCCATATATATATATATATATACATATATATATATTTATATATGACAGGCTTCTTTCAATTACCGTCTACAAAGTCCACTCACAAGGTTTTGGTCGGCCCGAGGCTACAGTACAAGACACTTGCTCAAGATTCCACGCAGTGGGACTGAACCCGGAACCATGTGGTTGGCAAGCAAGCTACTGACCACACAGTCACTCCTGCGCCTAAAGAGTAGGGGTCTTCGTACGCGTGGGTCTCTAACCCACATCTCTATGTTTTCGTGACAAGTGTGCTACTTTTACACCTACATATATATATATATATATATATGTGTGTGTGTGTGGTGTGTGTGTGTGTGTGTGTCTATTCGAGCAAATGTATGCTTATGTAACCTAGAGGTTCGTTAAAAAGTATCGATAAACCAAGTAAAATACTTAAGAGCAAGTATTGGGGGCGGTTTGATGCTGTGTAGTGCTTCTGTATGATTGCTCGGTATGCTAGAAATAATACTCAACTAACGCTCAAATCACACCCTACTCTCTAACAGAAAAGCAAGGTATTTTAAATAATGTGGTCATGAAACTTCCTAAAACACAAAAAGTATTACGCAGTACCGTCATACAAGTTCACCATGCTTTACTATCATACAGTAGTATCAAAGAACACAATTATCGCAACCTTTTCCTAACCAGATCATCAAACAACACTATCATACAGTCCATCAGACAACATTATCCTAAAACACTATCACACAAAATTCTCATGCAATGCCACCATGCAAGATAGCCAAGGAGCCTTCATCATACAATTCAATCACACAACTTTTCTGTACCACACCATCACACAACACCATCATACAATCCATCACACAACAGTAATAAAACACCATCACACAAAACCATCATACAACGCTACCACACAACACAATCATAAGACTTTCATCTTACAACTCGTCACATAACATTCATCAAACATCGTCATACAAAACTATAATATAGCGCCACAACACAGCACAGTCATAGAATTTTCATCATGTAATTCTATGAAACAATGCAATCATACAATATTCTCATGTAAGTGCATGCTATTACATCATACAACAGCATCAACATTTGAGGTCGTACTTTTGTATCTTTCAAATCCGTTGTATGTGATATCAAGCTTCGATATGTGATATCAAACTGCTGTATGTAATATCAGCGCTGTTTTGCAGTATTAGTGCAATTATTGATTTCTATATAGATTTTGAAGTTGCTGTTATTGTTGATCTCATCAGCAATCATCACCAGCCCTAATTAATTGAGGACGAAAACCACTCGACTACTGGGTTGTCAGATAAATTCATTTGTTGTTTTTTCTTTTGCCCCATATTTATTTTAATCCTTTTCCAATTTTATTTGAATTTACACGAAAAATATTTTTATCGTAGTATTTTATGGGTTTATTTCTATTGTATCTCTATTTTTCCTCTGTAACTGTTGTTTATCGTTTTTGCAATTTTACCTCCTTTCAGACATTTTACGATGAAATTCAAATTGAGTGCATTGATGTTATAAGCAGAGATAACGTGAAATTGAGCTCCCTCCAAAGCTAATAGGGAATAGAGATTCACAGTATAAATTGGTGAAATACATCTAGGTTGGGGGCCGCTTGCTGAAAAATAGTTATTGTTTCTGTTGTTAGTTTTAGTTACGTAGAGAAGGACGCTTGTGATGCGGTAGTTATTTCCAAATATCTCGAACTTATATATCGAAAGAAATGGTTTTACATAAAACAGCAACAACTTTAATACAACTCAGTCATACACCCAGCACCATCATACAACATCATTAAGTAATACTATTTAATACCATCATGCAATACTACTACATAATATTCCCATCATACAACACCATCATACAGCATCATACACCACTATCATGCATTGTCATCATACAAAACTATCATAAAACACAGCGTGCAACACCCTCATACAACACCATTATACTATATCATACTACATCAACATATAGCATCATACAACGCACACCAAACTACACAACTCCATACAATATCAATCGGCGACCGTCTCGTCATCAAGTATAAGTGACGACATTGTAATGTCTAATTTGGGTAAGATTCGATCGTTATATCTAGCATATTGAGCGACTGTTCCTCATAGACTGAACATAGCTAATCCACCCATCCATCTTCTCCACCCACTATTCCTCGGGGTGGGGGTGGGGTTAGAATCCTGTGAAATCGTTTCCATAGGGTCCTATCAGAAGCAACCGTTACGACTTTCTAGTTTGATTCCGAACTGAGACTATGGATATTATCCAACTGTTTCTTTTTCGGTCTGACCTTAGGTCTCTTGCCAGTTGACTTGGTTTGAAAAATCAGTCTTGTTATTCATTTCTTCGACATTGTAATCAGATATCCGTAATCACATATCCGTAATATTCAATGTAAAGAAGTAGCAGCTCAATATGGAGAAACTGCCTGACCTCTGAATTATGCACGCACTATCGAGTAACGTTACTCCAGAATGGCATTCCTACTTTTGAGGAATGCCACTTAGGTCGCTTGAATACATGATCTTACTCTTTCGGTCAATACCTAACATTCATAACCATAGAAGAGGATAAGCACGAAAATCGAATTGAAGATAGCAAAGTTAGTGGAACATTACTGAGACAAGTGGAGAAGTTTAAAGATTTTGGAACCGTATTCACGACTGATTGAAAGCAAGCGGTTGAATTGGATGCACTTACAATCGTAATAGAGATACAGCAGAGATCTTAACAAACGCCGTAAACATTAGATCATTTTGTTATTCTTGCAATTGATCTTTCTTTCCTCCAGGGTCGATAAGGTAAAGTATTGGGATCGATGGTATCGACTATAATTCACCATCAAAATTGCTGGTCTTGTACCTATATCAGAACTTGTTATTACCGTTTTTCATGTTGGTAATTTTTCATTTCGTTTCTGTTCTTAGAATCTCGACATCCGCCACTGCAATGACGTCTTCGTAATCCTGAATCAACTGAATACGAAATCCGGCGAAGCACAGAGATATTTTGGGTTTAGTATGTGTTTGTGTATGTGTGTGTGTGTACACGCGCGCGTGTATGTGCGTGTCTGTGTATATGTGTGTGCATGTATGTATGTGGTATACGTGTGTCTGAGATTGTAGAGGCACGTGTGTCTATGTATATAGCAGTGTATGTGTGTGTGTTTACGCGAATGCGTATATTTATGTGTATGTGAATATCTGTATCTGCGTCTATGTATGTGTTTATGTGCGTGTAGGTGTCCCTATGCGTTTCTGTTTGAGTATGAGTGTGACAGCGTGTGCGTGTGTTTGTGTGCGTGCGTGTGTGTGAGTGCGTGTATGCTTGTGTGTGTGCGTATGTGTTTGTATGTGTGTGTGTGCTGATATGTATGTACCAGTGTGTGTATGTGCCTATGTATGTGTGCGTTTGTGTGTATGCGTGCGTTTGTGTGTATGTGTGTTTTTGTCTGTGTTTGTGTGTGACTGTATCTGTGTGTGCAACAGAAAATATGAATGACAGAAAATATATATTTGTGGTTTCCGTTTCAACCATTTCCTGTCTCTGTGAATAATCGCGTATTCTTATTTGATTGTCTTTTTACTGTTATCATTAAAAATTCTGGTACTGACCAGTGTCGGATGCATAGACGAGTGGTTAAGAAACACGCTTCTGCAAAACTAAGGTTCTGGGTTCGATCTTACTGCGTGATATCAAGAGGAAATATCTTCTATTACAGCTTGGATCTTTTCCGTCCGTGTGAATAAAAAACTGGCTGAACAGGTATTTTCTACCATCCTGTCGGATGAATCAAATCGGTAATTTAATGGATTGGCAGTATTACATTCCATTATGCTGATTCTGCTGGCATAAGGTCAAAATCTGCTTTTACACTATGTGCTCCCCTTACAATAGGTGCTCCCTATATTTACTGACAGCAAACAATAGCGTACACAGATTAATACTTGGCTTCTAGGTATATTACGCTTCCCAGGCGATTGACCAATATGCCAATGTTTTGAGATGGTACGTGCCAAAAGTACATATATCTGTGGAGTATTCAACTACTTACACGCTAATGAAGAGGTAGTTTAGTTGATGTGACAACTAAAATACACATCGTAGTAAGTGGCGCAGGACCCATTACCTGTTTTTATCAAATAGTAACTATATGCAGTAAGACATATTTCTCAACCTCTCGTATTAGCCCGATGTGCTGGATAAATTTTCGTTCCTTTAAGAATATTATAGAACGTAAACTTTACATAGACTGGAATTTAAATACTAATCTCTATAGAAATTTATTGTTTCAAGAAAACTACGATTATAGATAATAGCTCGGCCTGTAACATCTGAGCCGAGTCAGGCGTGTGTAACCGATGTCGAGAGAACGACTGCTACGAATATTTTTTGATACAGGGCACTTCTAAGACACCGCTAGACGCTGAACGAAAATGAATGAACCTCGACCAGGCTCAATAAAAGGAGCCCAAGTTATTGGCTGCAATTACATTCTTGAAGTCAGTGTTGGTAGAAATTAAATCAGCTTGCAAATACACGTTCACTTGACTAAATTTATACTTGGGCTAAGCCCGAACAACTCGAGTGCCGGAGTCGCCACTGGTATACATACATACATACATACATACATACATACATACATACACACACACATACATACATACATACATACATACATACATACATACATACATACATACATACATATATATATCACTGTGACCGACCAGGCTATCAGATGTTGCTACACATCGCTAGTAACAATGCGCTTCGCATTGTTTTAGCCTTCAAATGACGTCACCCCGCTGGTTAAGTGAGCAGGCCAACAGAAGAATGAGTGAGAGAAAGTTGTGGCGAAAGAGTACACCAGGGATTGCCACCACCCCCTGCCGGAGCCTCGTGGAGCTTTAGGTGTTTTCGCTCAATAAACACTCACAACGTCCTGTCTGGGAATCGAAACCGCGAGTCCGCTGCCCTAACCACTGGGCCATTGCGACTCCACACACACACAGAGACACGCACACACATACATACATACATACATACATACATACATACATACATACATACATACATACATACATACGACCGGCTTCCCTCAGTTTCCGTGTACCAAATCCACTCACAAGGCTTTGGTCAGCCCGAGTAGTTGACATTTGCCCAAGGTGCCACGCAAGCCGCATTTAGCGAACAGGAAACCTCTCCAATATTCATCCAAAATCTAGTCATAATATCCGAGGTTCCAGTAATCTACTTAAAGGCGGCAGGGAAGGGTATGAGCTCGCCCAGCTCGTATAGGGAGTGCTGGAGAAGGTTCACATGCTCGGGACTTTCCCAAAAGCAGATATCCTTCTTTGCAGAACGATTTTAGTTCTTTAATGCATCTACTTTTGGGGGGTTTTA
>NC_042998.1:145490059-145507091 GCF_006345805.1 Octopus sinensis | reverse complement strand
CAGAGGACGACTTTGTGTATTTATTTACATGTGTTTGTGTGTGTGTGTTTTATACACCTATATATGCATGTATATATGTGCATATGGATGTGTTGGCGCTTATTTTTGATAAGCCTGTGGGCACGTATGTTGTTTATGCATGTGTGTGTGTGTCTGTGTTTGTGTGTGTGTGTCTGTGTTTGTGTGTGTGTATGTGTGTGTGAATAGGTTTATGTGTATATAGAGATTCTTTGTTCGTCTGTGTGTGAGAGAGTATGTGTTTTTATATGGGTGGAAAAGCAGAGTCATGCGTGTGTGTGAATATGTGTAAATGTATGTCTGTATGTGTATAAGTAAGTTCATGTGTGTGCAAAGGTATGTTTATGTGTGTGTATATGTTAACTGTGTGTTATATCCGTATTTTCATGCACACATACACACCATTTATTCATGTGAGGCATTATAAGTTATGTGTATGTACCTCTATGCATGTTTGCATGTGTGAGCGCAAATATTTCTGCATGTATGTGATCTATGCAAATAACTGTTTGTGTTAGAATTTGAAGAACTTGTGCATATCGTTGTAAAGACTTCTTGAAGACATGTCTATATTTCTGAAGGTGTGATTGTCCTGTACTTACGTGTGGAGTGTTTCCATCTATCTATCTATCTATCTATCTATCTATCTATCTATCTATCTATCTATCTATCTATCTATCTATCTATCTATCTATATATCTATCTATCTATCTATCTTCTATCTTTCCACGGATAACCCTTATCTGATTCCCCCTTTACACTTTACATCATGACATTTCTATGATACACGATCCTTATTGATGGTTTTTTTTTTGGTTTTTTATGATCACTTTTGATCGAAAACCTACACCCTTATTTTCTTATTTTCTTTTTCTTTTTTTTTCGTTTTTCTTTCTCCCCCAAAAGAAAAACTCTACTTTGTAATTTGTCCCCTCTGTGTTCAGCCCTGTGTGGCTAATAAAGAAACATATCTATCTATCTATCTATCTATCTATCTATCTATCTATCTATCTATCTATCTATCTATCTATCTATCTATCTATCTATCTGTCTGTCTGTCTGTCTGTCTGTCTGTCGGGCCCTCTATATATTTTATACATAATCAGCAAAAATTACTGACTCACTCACGAGCCGAGAGCTTTGTCTACTGGAGCCTATCGAATGCACGAAACTCTCGGCTCATAAGTCACTCCGTAAATTCTGTAGATTATCAATTTTATATAAATATACATACATACATACATACATACTACAGCACCAGGGGTATTTTACTCCTGTTTCTAGCAATGTAGGTGTCTCGACATCCTTAGTCACATTTAGTGACGATTAACTCTTTCCTTTATGTCATTATATTGGACGTAAGTGTTATTATTATTATTTATTTATTTATTTATTTATTTTTTGCATACGGATTAGCATTCTGCTCAATCATCTATTTCTATAGTATATACATATATACGGACTGGCGGAATTAGCCAACACGAGCCGATTGAGCACTTTCACTGACGAAACGTACGGAAATAAGTGAAACTAGACGTCTAATCTGAGAGATTCTCGATTCGGTCATAGGGCGGTCTCTTAGCGTATGTGTATACATTTGCGCTCTTCCTAAAGCACCAAGAGTATTCTACATCTATTTCTAGCAATATATGTGTCCCGACACTCTCGCTCATATTTAGGAACGATTGAAATTTTCCTTTATGGTATTACATTGCGCCTAATTATATATACATATATATATATATATATATATATATATATATATATATATATATATACTAGCAGAGATACCCGGCGTTGCCCGGTTACATTCAATAGCCGCAGTCAAATGACAGAAACCTTTAACAGAATTAATATATATGTGTGTGTGTGTATGTGTGAGTGTGTGTGTGTACACAACCAGTTCTATTTTTGTTTCCATCACTAAACCTATGTATGCATGAATGTATGTATGAATGTATGGATGTATGTATCCATGTATGGGTGTATGTATTATCTATCTATCTATCTATCTGTCAATCTATTTATTGATTGATTTATCTCTACATACATACATTCATGCATACATACATACATGCAGACATTAATACATACATGTATATGTGTACACGTGTGTACATGTTTGTGTGTGTCCGTGTATGTATGCATGTATGTATATATATATATATATATATATATTATATATATATATATATATATATATTAATAAAAGAAATAAAACATATGCATATATATAAACATATATGTACGTACCTACCTCTACATGTACATATACACGCATATATGAGTACAGGACACCAAAGGGACGTCGAACACATAGAGAAACGAAAACATAGACACAAACCAAAGGAACAGGACATTTTTTAAAAATCAACTAAAAATGGTGTACAGGACAGTTAACACAACGAAAAAAACCCTTCTTCAGTCGCTAAGGTTTCATCTACTCTACGTTTCGAAGGATAAAAGCGAGACGTATCTTCGACAAGAAACTTCAGGCTGCTTCAGCAACCTTCAGGAAACTTCCTTCCTGCGAAAAGCAAATCAATTAAAATTCTGAGATCTTTTCGCAGAGGGGTAAAAAATGGTAAAAAAATGGTAAAAAAAACGAGACAGTAACGACAGTACAAAAATATAAACAGTAAAAAAATATATATATGTAAACAGTAAAAAAATATATATAACAGTAAAAAACAGGACAGGGAGAACAAGATAAGAAGGGCTGGGCTGTTGACGCCGAACGAAAAAAGTATTGCAAACGCTGAATTTTTTGTGAACGACGAGAGAGCAGGAAAAGTCGTACAGTGGCCTTAAAAGGCGGGCGAGAAAGACCGTTAGCAGTTACGGCGGAAGTATCGTCGCAGATGGACGACGGGAATGGGGGAGGAGGAGCAAGAGGAAGGGAGAGAAGAAGGGGAATGGTGCGAGGAGACCATGAAGAATGGTGAGGGGGAGAGAGAGAATGAAGAATGAGAGAGAGAGGAAGAGACAAGTTAAGTGAGGGAAAAAAGACGAAAGGGGATGGGATAGAAAGAAAGAAAGAAAGAAAGAAAGAGCAGAGTGCGCGTGAGAGTTAATATCAAGGCGAACTTGATATACAGAACAATCTTACTTAAGAGGGTGCGTGTGTTTAGTCGTATAATATATTAATAAAAGAAATAAAACATATGCATATATATAAACATATATGTACGTACCTACCTCTACATGTACATATACACGCATATATGAGTACAGGACACCAAAGGGACGTCGAACACATAGAGAAACGAAAACATAGACACAAACCAAGGGAACAGGACATTTTTTTAAAAACAACAAAAAATGGAGTACAGGACAGTTAACACAACGAAAAAACCCCTTCTTCAGTCGCTAAGGTTTCATCTACTCTACGTTTCGAAGGATAAAAGCGAGACGTATCTTCGACAAGAAACTTTCCTTCCTGCGAAAAGCAAATCAATTAAAATTCTGAGATCTTTTCGCAGAGGGGTAAAAAATGGTAAAGAAATGGTAAAAAAAACGAGACAGTAACGACAGATATACATATATACATACATGTATGTATGTATGTATGTGTATCTCTGATTATGTGCGTGTGCCTGTGTATGCAAATGCGTGTGTGTTTTTGTGTGTATGTTTATGCGCGCGCACGTGTGTTGTATGTGTGTGCGTGTGTAGATGTGTATGTATATGTTGATATTCACTTGAGAGTAAGTGCTCCATTTATCTGAGATTACGTACACACGCACGCACGCACAGACACACACAACATAGAACGATAGATATAGATATATATATAGACATATGCATAATTTTATATATATATACATACATAAATTTGTGTGTATATTATATATAAATATATATACATACACACAATCATACAATATTTTCTTGTATACATATGTATACACGCACACAATACTTCGCTGGCCCATGCACACACATCTATAGGTGTGCATGCGCGCACACCTGTCTATAACTCATTTCTTTGTATTTCTTCGACTGTGCAACATGCGTGTCATTGTTACGGCTTTCTATTTGCATCTAAGCGTGAGTTTGTGTGTGTGTGTGTGTGTGTGTGTTTATGTGTATGTGTCTGAGTATGTGTATGCGTGTGTGCGTGAATTTTTGTGTGTTTGTGTTTGTGTGTGTATACGTGCATTTAGAAGTATGTAAAATATCCGTCCGTAGGCAACGAACCGCTGTATTCCCAATGTATGTATGTATGTATGTATGTATGTATGTATGTATGTATGTATGTATGTATGTATGTATGTATGTGTGTGTGCGTATATATATATGTGTGTGTGTGTGTGTGCATATGTATGTATCGATCTAGTCTCCAATTACAAATCACACCATTTCATCCAGGCCCCGCGTCAGCAGTTATGTCATGTCCTTATTCCCCAGGTTTCCTCATCTCTCACCCCACTGGAAATCCAACTATTCATATATCTTTCCTATAGGTGCCGACTGTGAATGGCTAAAACGGAATATTGTCAGCCTCTGTCTGAATGACCTTATGAATGCCATGGTCACTAACCCCTACTCCAGATCCAAATGTTAAAAAAATATGTGTGTGTGTATGTGTATACATGCATACATACATAATACATACATACATACATACATACATACATACATACATACATACATATATACATACATACATATATACATATATATACATGCAAATGTACATACACACACGCACAAATATATATTTAAACATGTTATCGATAATACTCCGACAAAATATACTTTGTCTTCGACAAAAGGTCTAGAAGATCCTTGGGCGAAGGAAAGAACATTTTGTCGGACTAACGATTATCGACAACGTATTTATTCACTCTCAGATTTCTTTCCGAGTTCTTTATTCTAAGTGACCAGATATTGCTTCTTTGTACTTGTCAACGACTGGAATATGTGTGTGCACGCGTATATATAAGTGTGTGTGTAAGTGAGTGCGTAAGTGAGTGAGTGAGTGAGTGAGTGTGTGTGTGTGAGTGTGCGTATGAGTGAGTAAGTGAGTGTGTGTGAGTGTGCGTGTGTGTGTTTGTGTGTGTATGTGTGTGGTGTTTATATATAGAGAGAAAGAGATAGACGAGAGAGTGAGAAAGAGATAGTAAATTTCGAGCACGAGATAACCGTGAAAATAGCTTCGAAAATTGGGTAAATATGTCTGCTGGCATGTTTTTATCGTCTTCTAGAGGTATTTGCCCTATTTTCTAGACTAATGAAGTTCATGGTGCTATTTCTTATTTCCTTGTCATTTATTTAATTTCTTATTACTGCTCTGTTCTCGACTGGCGGTTTGTTCTGAAGCATATGCATACTATATTAAGACACCAGGTTATTTGTATGGCTCTGCCTAGGCAACATAATAATAACAATAATAATAATAATAATAATAATAATAATAATAATAATAATAATAATAATAATAATAATAATAATAATAATAATAATAATGATGATAATAATAATAATAATAATAATAATAATATAATAATAATAATAATAAAATAATAATAATAATAATGATGATAATAATAATAATAATAATAATAATAATAATAATAATAATAATAATAATAATAATAATAAATAATAATAATAATGACTACAACAATAAGAAAAAGAAATGGAGAACTTAAGAATGAATGGAAATTCGAAAAAGTTAGGAAGGTTCATGGTGTAGAAACAAAAGGCCTGAATGTTATAACTGAAGAACTAAAGTAGTGCACACATGCAAAAAAAAGCAAAGCTAACTAGGTTTGAGCAACGTATTAAGCAATACCTGCAAAACAAATTGTTTAGAATCGACCAATAAAGATTTTACCAACTGATCAATGATGATAAAAAACGTGAAAGATTAGTGCCTGATGAAAGTCGAATTTTGTGGGGTAAGATATGGAGTAAGCAAGAATATAATAATACAGCTGAATGGTTCTGCAGCCTGAAGCAAACAGCTTCTTATCCCCAGCAAGAGGCTATCCACTTCACGGAAGACATTATCAGAAATATTAGTAAAAAGATAATTGCAAAGCAGTATCACCTGATGGTGTTCAGGGATTTTGGATAAAAAAAAGTTCAGTAGTTGCCATAAATTGAACGCAGAGCAATTTAATGCATTGATCAATGGCGAAGAAGAAATCCCGGGTTGGTTGACAGAAGGACGAACAGTGTTGTGCCTGAAGGATGCATCAAAGGGAAATGCTGCTGACAATTACAGACTAATTTCCTGCCTCCCATTCATGTGGAAGTTACTGTCAGGAGGAATTGCAGAAATTTCTGGATGAGAACGATATGTTACCTCCCGAACAAAAAGGCTATAACAGATGCAAAGGTACCAAAGATCAACAATTGATAGAGAAAATGTTAATGCAAGATTGTAAGCGAAGAAGAATAAATCTGAGAATGGCCTGGATTGATTATCGCAAAGCTTATGATATAATTCCACATTCGTGGAGCATCGAGTGTTCAGGTCTGTTTGGAATTGAGAGGAATGAAACGTGTTTCTGGAAAAGAAGTATGGTGGGAGGGTGACATCTTACGGAAAAAGCTTGAACATCCTGGGTATCAGAAGAGGGATTTTCCAGGGTGATAGCCAATCTCCATTGCTTTTTGTTCTCTGCATTATACCTCTGGCCTTGGTTCTTAGGAAAATGAACCTGGGGTACCAACTAAAGGAAAAATCCCAAGCAATCAATCACCTCCTCTTCACGGATGATTTGAAACTGTATGGCAAATATGAGACTCAAGTGAGTTCCATGATGAACACGGTTCAATGTTTTAGTACTGATATTAGAATGGAATTCGGACACAAGAAGTGCGGAATAATATACCTAAAAAGAGGTAAGATACAGTCCCTAGCAAGGATAGAATTACCGAACGGAGACCTGATAAGACAAATCGAAACGGAAGGATATAAATACTTTGGCGTACTAGAGTTCAACGAGACAGTGGGAAAGGAAGTGAAAGAGCAACTGAGGATGGAGTATTTCCGAAGACTGAGGTTGGTGTTGCGCTCAAAATTGCCTGGATGGAATAAAATCCAAGCAGTTAATACGTGGGCGATAGCATTACTTCGGTATGGAGCGAAAATCATAAAATGGCAAAAAAAAAGAAGCGAAGAAAACACTGGGCAGTGATTTTGCCCGCTGAATTCAAAAATAACTTCAGTTTTTCTCTATCAAGTCTAGTTTTCTGACTTGACTTGATAGAGTAAGTATTTTAGTCATACAAGAGGCATATACTATGAATCAATAAAGAGAGCGTAACAAAATAAAAAAAAAGTACAAATAAAAATGGAAAATTGAAAATGCACATTCGCAAAGATTTTTGGCTGAAAATTCAAGGAATATATTTACGCTTCTTTGTGCACCGTGAATGTTGAACAACAGGAGTATCTCGTTTTAAACACCAGAAATAATCTGCCATCATCACAGCGTCCCAATGTCCTTGGTGCCGAGTTTCCATCTCCTTGACCTCTTGATGGAATCGTTCGCCTTTTTCATCGCTAACATCTCCGGGATTTTCAAGAAAACGATCAAGATGATTAAAAAGATAATGCATTTTGATGCTCTTATTCGCGCCAATATCACGAAAAGGTGATATCAAGTTGGTAACAAGGTCTTTAAAGTTTTCACTTTTGTGTTTCCCAAGGAAATTTTGCACTACTTCTGCAAAGGCTAGCCAAGCTGTTGCTTCGTTTTCGCTTATTGTTTTCACGAAATTTGAATCCTTCTAGAGCTTACGGATCTGTGGTCCATCAAAGATCCCTGCTTTAAGTTTTTCAATCCTCAGATCTGGAAATACACTGCAGATATACTTGAAGCACTCCCCATTTTTGTCAAGAGCTTTGATGAATTGCTCGATCAATCCGAGTTTAATGCGCAAAGGGAGCAAAATGATCTTGTCTCGCTCAACAAAAGGTTCTTCCAATATATTGGCAGCTACATGGAGCCATATTTGTTCGAGGCGGCCAGTCTTTCTTAACATAGTGATTTGCTGTCCCACATGCAAAGAAAGCATGGGTATTCGTTATAACCAGATTGCTGTCCCATGAGAAAATTCACCATCTTTAAGTCAACGCAGATGGCCTATTTATGATCATGATGCAGTATCTTCTCTAAAACCAACTTAATTTCTTCATATTTTTTCTTCAGAGTTGTTGAGTGGCCGAGTAGGACAGAGCCATACACATTTTCGTTGTGCAAAAATACACATTTTAAACTATGCTTAGAGCTAATGCACCCTCTTTCACTCTTTCTCTCCTTATCTCTTTACTTTTCTCTCTCTCTCTCTCACTCTCATTCTCTCTCTCCTCTCTCATTCCAGATGTCACATTCCGGATGTTCCATTAGATCAAGAATGAGGAGGCTAAGAGCTGGTCTATATCTGCTCTTAACCACACAGTTACCAAAAAAAAACAATTAGCGAAAGCATGGGACATATTACCAAGTCATACATATTCATTGTTAGCGAGTGGTTTTTGGTACAGTGTACCTAGGCATACGTTTATATATAAAAATGTTATGCATGGATGGAGTGTCTGCGTTTATATGTATATTATGTATTCTTGCAACTTAGCTGTTCGGTGAAGATATAAATAAATCCCTATGACTGAAATATATCATGGGGTACACATGATCGGTGAGAAATCTTTGTAGGCTTCATTCCAATGGCTGCAATGCGAAAGATATATAAATATATACACACACACACACACACACACAGAGGTTTGCACATATGCGCAAAACAAGGTTGAAAAAATAGTACGCGACTACCAAAGGTAGAGTAATGTGCTGTTATTAAAGCTGCAAAGTTATCACAAAACTGTTACTCAGAGTTTCACGTTCCCATTCGTCGGACAGTTATATTGAAAATATATGCGTGTATATATATATATAAAATACATATATATACACACACATACATATACATACATACATTCACATACATACACACACACACACACTCACTTACATACACACATACACACACACAGATATATATATATATATATATATATATATATATATATATATATATATATATATATATATATATATATATATATATAAAGGTCGTGTTGCGATTAAAAAGAAAACGCAGAAAATCAACGAATGTGATGCAGTCGACTTAAGTTGTTTGCATCCGCCACATTGCTATTGTTTGATCGACAGCAATAGCAACAATAACTAAAGCAACAGGATTAACTAAAGTAACAATACAGAATTAGACATCGCTGTTGTGAGAACGTTGCAACTTGTTACGTCAACAAACAACAATAACAACAGAAATTTGAACAAATGTTTATTGAGAAACAATGAAAGAGTCTGTATGGTATCTCCTCGGTTTGCTTGAAATAGCAGCTTATATTTTACTCTGGATCCGCTGGAGGGCTATAACTGCATTTGTACAGTGACAGTAATAACAATAACAGCAAATTCTATTCACTTTTTTAAATCATTTTTCTCCATAATTCATGCGACCCATCAATCTCCTTTACTACTACTACTCCTACTACTACTACTACTACTACTACTACTATACTACTACTACTACTGTTATTATTCTTATCTTTATTAGTATACTTATTATTCCTATGCTTTCAAGGACTGCCAGAATCTTTAGAGCATCGCATAAAATGTTTTGGGGTATCTCTTCCGACTCTTTACACTCTAAGTTCAAATCCCACCGCGGGCAACTTTGTCATTCGTCGTCTTGGAATCGCTTAAATAAAGTAGCTGTCAAATACTGGATTCAGTGGTGTCGACAAACCCCTTCCCTCAAAATTGCTAGTCCTGAGCAGGCAGAACCATTCAGAGAGTCACAAAAATGCCTTGCAGAGTTTCATCCAGCTCTTTACGTTCTGAGTTCAAATCCCACCATGGTCAGTTTTGCTTTTCCTCCGTCCTGGATCGAGAAAAATTAAGTACCAGTCATGTATTGGAATCGGTGATATCGACTAACCACCTCCACTCAAAATTAATGGCTTTATGCCTGTATCAGAAACCATTAGTAGTAGCAGTTGTTGGTGTTGCTAATCTCTTTGGCACAAATTGTAGTGCCAAGACAAGTCGATTCGATTGATTCCCCGGTGATAATTTTATCGTTCACTGAAGGATCTGAAAGCACAATTTAATAGAGTGTAACTAAAAGTTAAAAGTTGTTTTATTTGTTTGTTTGTTTTCTCTTGCCCTATCATTTTACAAATAGCCTACGATATTGCTGGTACATATATATATTTTATCGGTTTACGACGTAAGAATAATGAAGATAATGCCCAGCGATTTGAAGTAAAAAACAAGAGAAGCGAAACGAAATGCTGCGGCAAGTGTAATGTGACATCCCTCTACATTGCACTACCTGAGCTAATACATGAACCCACTCTTACGAGTGGGTCTCTTTGTAGTCGCTCGATCTGCAAGAAGAAGGAACCGAGTGACAGTCATATAACACTCCACTGTTTTAGACACGTTGGATTGTATAGTTTGGTTTATACTGTGTTCAAATAAAAGACGAGATGGTCACGGCAGATATGTCTTTGATCATTATTTTATTTAACTAAATAGCGGATGGCCTGGAGCTAAACATCGGCATGAATGCAGCAATGCAGTCACAGGGAAACACATTTTAGGAAAGAATATTGACCAGTTCAGCATATATCTACTTGGACACATCATCAGTGTTGTATCCTAGGATACTGGATGTTCTGGGCCCTACAGCATACATCCTTATCCAGGAAACCCGATCTAGGTTGATTAACCCCAGTCCTGTGTCCAAACGGCATTCTACTGATCATCTGCGATCACTCTTTTCAGCCAGAGCCATCTGACGTTTTTTTCAGTAGCCTCTACGTTATTCTTGATGGCACTTCTTCTGTATGTTCCTGTGATATCCAGAGTTCCGTGAGTCTAACAATATTTTGACCTATAAATCCTCAAATACCAACCTTCAAACACCATATTTTCCACCCATTTTGCAGCAGTCCTCCAACCAACTCCTGGTACTTGGTTCTCTTCTCTTCTTGAACCTCTTTCATCCTCTCCTCCCAGGACACAATTAAGTCCAGCAGGATTAGTTATTTTGTTAACCTGGAAACCAAGACGACATCTGGTCTCAACAAGGTTTGAGTAACGTAGGTGTGAAACTTTAGCTGTTTCGCTAGATCAACTCCCACCACCCAAGCTCCTTGCTGTGGAAAGTAATAATTCGGTGTTGGGGTTGAATCGCTAGCGCTTATCATAACTGACAGTTAGCTATTTTATCAACCACCGGAGAAAGAAAGATGTAGTCAACCATAGCAGGATTTGAACTCAGAATGTAAAAATACGTAACTAATTTACCGCAATCTCTTTTGTCCGATGCTCTACCGGTTAATGTACATCACATAATCATTGTTTCTAACATAAGTACAAGGCCTGTAATTTAAGGGGTGGTGGGAGAGGCCAGTAGTGAATGGTACTTTTTGTTATCGTCTCCAGAAGGGTGGAAGGCAACGTTGACCTCGCCAGGATTTGTATCAAGAACGTGAAGAATCAGAACATATATCACCCGACATTATTCCGACGGTCTACCGATTCTGCCAATTAAACCCTGTCTCGCCTAAAATAATTGCTTATAATTTCGGTACAAGGCCAATCATTTTCAAGGGACGAGTTAACATCGATCCTGGCGTCTGACGGGGGATTAATTTCATCGGCTCCGAAAGGATAAAAAGCAAAGTCGACTTTAGTGAGATTTGAACTCCGATCTTAAAGATCCAAGAAAAATGCTGCAAAACGTTTTGTTCGATGTTCTAATGATTGTGCCAATAAAACAAGGCCTGCTGATGGCACAAAAGCTTTGCATAGCACAATTGCCCACTAAGTAGACTGCTGCTGTGCTGCTGCTGCTGCTACTACTACTACTACTACTACTTTACTGCTACTTTAAATAGACTAATACGAGTAGTGTTACTGCTGCTATTAATATTACAGCATAGATGTAATTACAGTAACTGCTGCTGTTGTTGTTGCAGTAGTGACACCTGCTGCTAGTGCTGTTGTTGCTACTGCTCTGATTATTATTGCTGTTACTACTGTTACTACGTCTACTATATTTGTTGTCATTGTGTACCCATCGTTGCTGTTGCTACGACTTAAGCTGTGACTGGTTGTATCTACTGCTCATATATCTACTGCTCTGCTATCTATTTCTGCAATATCTACTGCTCTAGTATCTACTGCTCGAACGTCTACTGCTGCAATATCTACTGCTGCGATATCTACTGTTGCAGTATCTACTGCTGCATTACCTACTGCTATAATGACTTCTGCAGTAGTGTCTAATATTGTTATAATGTCTGTTGCTGTAATATCTACTGCTGTAGTATCTACTGCTGCGCTGTCTACTGCTGCATTGCTGCTGCTGCTGCTGGTTGTATACTACCGCAATATTTACTGTTTCTAAATCTACTGTTGCTTACTATGTCTGCTGCCGCGGTGTTTGTTGCTGAATTTCTGCTTCAACAGTATCAACTGCAATACCTACTGCCGTTGTGTTTATCGATGTTATGCCCATTGTTGCAGCGTCCACTGCTATGTTATCTACTGCTGTAGAGTCTATTGCTGCAGTATCCACACTATAATACTAACAGCTTCAGTGTCTGCTACTGCTGTGGTATCTACTGCTGCTGCAGTGTCCACTGCCGTTGTGTTTATCGGTGTTGTGTCGGCTGTGGCAGTGTCTCATGCTGGTATATATATTACTGCAAAGACTACGCTGCAGTGACCATGCTGCAATGACCACACTGTAATGACCACACTTCAGTGTCCACTGCTAGTGTAGAAATATGAAGTACATAAATGACTTTGTGTGTGAATGAGGTCACGAGTTCCTTGACTCAAGTTCTTTCGTATGATGTTTTTATCCCTCCCAAGGTACCAATAAAATTCTTCATCAAATAATCAGGTTCGTTTGATAGAGATGTAAGATTTATCAAACTGGGAAGTTATACATCGTACTACTATCATGTAAGGACTTTTATTCATGCGATATTTTACGCTATTAGAGACGATATAATAACTATTTGTATTTACAGAGTTCGACTAAATTTGACGGTTTTTTGTTTCCTTTCTACAGGAACGGTTTGATGTATTGGTCAACGGCGTTGGAAAGCATAAAGATTAAAGTTGTAGATGAAAAAAAGCTGACATGGAGGGTTGGAAGCCATCAGATTATTAGGGATACGGCAGGTGTTCTGATACGTCCGCTCACCGGAATTCATACAACAACTGTAGGACAAGATGCTGGAAGAGCCGAGCAAGGAGACTCAGGATTTGGCGAGAGAGATGGGTGTTGGAGTCGCCACCATGAAGCTGGCCCTGAATGAGGACCTTCGCTACCACTCGGACATGAGGCATAAAGGATAAATTCTGACTATCAAAGCCAAGAAGACTAATGCTTTCTTATAATCTAAGCAGATTTAAACCAGATCCTCCTACACAGATGCATCAATGATGTTATAGATTTTGATTGAAAATTAACTAACAACCTCCTTGGGTCAAAACTTGAAACTTTATTATTATTATTATTATTATTATTATTATTATTATTATTATTATTATTAAGTGACACCACATAACTAAAAGTGTTCTATCGACTAAAGGTACTTTTTCTCCGTTTTCCAGATCCCTGATAGTAGTTTTTTGAAATAATTTTTTCTCGTTGTTTATTTTAATATCTTCAAACTACTATTTAACAGAAATGGAGAACTCGTCGAATAAACAGGCATTTTATTTCGTACATTACTGTAAATATTCATCCTTGATGTCATTAATCAATGTCAACATTAGTTTAGTGGTTCCTTTATCAGTACGAGTCAGCTAGAGTCTCTCTTGTGTGGGTAACTTTAAAGTACTAAATTTTTTCTCGAACGATTTAATTAAAATTGCATTTCAATTATTTATATAATTAAGGCAGTGAGTTGGCAGAATTATTAACGCATTGGACAAAAATAGCAGTATTTTTTGTTGTTGTTTATGTTCTGAGTTTAAATACCGCCGAGCTCAACTTCGCTTTTCAACCTTTCGAGGGTCTAAAAGATAAAATACCACTGAATTTGTACCAAAACTGCAGGCCTTGTTCCAAAATTTGAAACCCTTATTTATATATAAATTTCGGTCGCAGACATACAATTTTCCTATTTTTCCGCAGATTGGGAAAAAAATGAACAGCCTTAATCGACTCTTTTGGGAGTTTCATCAGAGATGTCAACATCATTCGGACAATCCCAGACAAACAAGTAGCTTATCAAGTTTTTATATGCGCATCAAATTTACATATGCATCGAAATCTACTAGCTTCAGAGAATTGATGCAACTAATTTGCATATCATAAGCATTTAACACCTTGCCTCTCAACGGGAACCCAGTCCACACAGCATCGAGGTAGAAGAATCATAAACGCCTCAGAGAAAATGCTTAACGTCATTTTTCTCGGCTCTTTACGGTCTGCGTTCAAATACCGCTGAGTTGGATTCTTCCTTTAGGAGTTGATAAAATAAGTACCAGTCAAATTCTGAGATCGATATGATTGACTTCCAGTCTCCCCTCAGAACTGGTGGTCTTGTACCAGAATTAAAATGAATTATTCTTCTAAATTTTTATCCACATTCTTGCAATCTACTCCATGGAAAACCTATCTTTGCAAAATTTCACTTAAAAAATCTGTATAATCTATCATTATCAGCCACACCTCGTATATGCACTCATCCTACACCTATGTTAACACCATTTCTGACTCTTTTTTACTCTCTCTCTCTCTCTCTCTCTCTCTCTCTCTCTCTCATCTTCTCTCTATAAGAAGGAAAGTGTGGATGAAGTAATCAACCAACGATCGAACCAACCAACCAACCAACCAACCAATATTTATATTGGTTTTTATATAAAGAAATTAAGTTTCGGGAAAAGAAACTGTACCCCAATCTAACTAAGGAAGCATTGTATTAGGTCGTCAAGTATGAAATTTGTAGAAAAGAAAAAAAAGTTTGCTAATGTTTTATAAATACAAGGAATAGTTTTATTCATCAAAGTATGCACTCATATTGTCAATAGACTTTTGCTATTTCAGCGCTAGCTTGTCCATCCCGGAACTGTAAAAGCTTGGTAATCTAGAGTCAATAAAATCTTGGAAGGCCTGTTTTACAGCATTGCTGGAATTAAATTCTTTCCCAATCAAAAAGTCATCCAAATTCTGGAAGAAGTGGTAGTCAATGAGTGCAAGATCAGGTGAGTATGGTGGATGATGGAGAACCTCCAACTCCAACCCCTGCAGTTTCGCCAGTTTCATTTTTGTGTTGTCTTCAATAAAATAGGAGTGGATCTGTTGACTAATCTAGGCTTTTTTTTGTAAGTTTCTGCATCATTTGGTCCAGTTGGCTGCAGTATACTTCGGCTGTGATTGATGAGCCAAGTTTAATGAAATCATAATGGATCACACCTGCCCCAGACCACCAAACACACACCATCAGCTTCTTTTGGTGAATTTATGCTTTTTGGACTGTGATCTGGTGGCTCGTCTTTATCCAACCATTGTGCTGAACATTTACTGTTGTTGTATTGGATCCATTTCTAATCACATGTTACAATTCGATTCAAAAATGGTTCAGTTTTGTGACGAGAAAGTAGCATAATGCAACTTCCAAATGTTGCTGTTTCTGATTTTCATTGAGTTCATGTGGAACCCACTTATCCAACTTTTTAACTTTATCGATTTGAACCAGGTGAGTCGATATTGTTTGTTTGCTAACACCAAACAACAACGATAATTCATGAGCACTTTGAGGTGGATCTGACTCTACGGTGGCTTTCAGTTCATCATTATCCATCTTTGTTTCTGGTCGACCGCGTTGGTTATTTGTGAGGTCAAAGTTACCAGAACGAAATTTTGGAAACCAATTTGATACTGTCTGCTGTGTAATAACATTAGAATAAAATACTTCATTAATATTCCGAGCTGTCTGTGATGCTGTATTTCTAAGAAAGAACTCATTTTTCAAAACTACGAATTTCCGACTTATCCATTTCTAAACCAAAATAGCAAAAAACGATTTATAAATACTTTATAAAGAGCAAAATTAGTTAGAATAAAGAAATAGATGTGTCAGCTTTCTAACAAAAAATATTGTCAAAATATAATAATGGCGCAAAACGAGCAGCTGTCAAAGTTTACCATATGCCTTACTACAAATTTCATACTTGATGACCTAATAGGTTCAAATGAAGAAGGAAAAGCAGTTCACCCTTGATTTTTGTATGCATATTTTCTTTCTCTTTATAATTTTAAAGTAAATTTTGAACGGCCACCTACTTGGTAGCAAGGTTGTAAAGGAAAGTATCCTATTTTAACCATTATCCTTTAAATCTTAAGTCGGTTCTGCAGATTTGTATAGTCCCATATATTGTAATCATATGTAGTATTTGAATTAAGATTTGCATTCTCACCACAAGACTCCAAATTCAGCCATACTTTGTTCCAGACGGGTTGGCATCTATACTGTTGCTCCAATAATAATAGGTATGAAGCTGAAAGTGTATCTTGGATACTGGATTTGCGAACTCATTATCAATGGTCCATAGATGACCTCTTTCTCTTGAAATTTTCTAACCACATTCGTGTCAAAAGAGCAGCTGTTTTCCCCAACAGAACATATCATATTTTGTGGTCTCACACGATGATATCTAGCCAGTTGTGTTTTAACTTACGCTGTTTTAATTTTTAAGTTTTATCAATATTCCTTTGATCCATCGGTCTCAATAAGGTCAACTTCATTTGTAGGTGTTTTCTTTTTTGTTATCCTGTTCTAGACCGTTCTGACCACCTCATTATACATCATTACAAGATAATATCTGGAAGAAATTCTCTCACAGTTAGCAATAATGTGGTTGATGTCTTCAGTCTTGGTCTTACACAGCCTACATATGTTGTCTCTCAATGTTTTCTGCCTGTAATGCTGTAGTTA
>NC_042998.1:145465059-145482559 GCF_006345805.1 Octopus sinensis | reverse complement strand
GCAGAAAGAGTAGAGTACTAGACTAATTACTTGAGTTTCGTTTTCATTGTCTATGTTTTAATTTCAAATCCTGCGATAGTCATCTTTGAGTTTGGTTTTAAAACATCTTATATAACAAACAAATATTAGTAATACTGCAATTGATTTGGGTGTATTACGGAGCGATTTACGACACATATCTTAAAGGTAACGCATATTATTAGATCGGGTATTTTATGCATATGTACCTACTTATATATATATATATATATATATATATATATATATATATATATATATATATACTTACATATAAACATATATATATATATACATACACAAAAAACACACATATATATATACATATATACACATGTACATATGTGTGCACATATGTATGTGCGCGTGTGTGTAAATATATATGTATATATATAATATATTAAATTAGAAATAAAACCACTATTAGGCAAATCAAACAGTGAAAACCATAAGCCAATACATAGAAATAAATTAATTAATAAATATATAAAAAATATAAAATTACAAATTACAAATTAAAATATTTAAATTAAAGTTAAGATTTTAAAAATTATTTAAATTAATAATTTAAACTTATAAATTTAAATATATATATATATATATATATATATATATATATATAATTATTTTTTTATTTATTTATTTACTTATTTTTTTTTTTAAAAATTAACTATCAAAAAGTATTAAAAGTTTAGTATAATAAAGAGATATACGTACATATAAATACACACACGCACACAAACACACACCACACACGCAACACACGCACACAACCACACACACCACACTATATAATATATATATATATATATATATATATATATATATATATATATATATAAATATATATAACGTAAAGACCCCTTCGGTCATGAATGACCATGGGATTGCACCTAGAAAGTTACCCTCCTAGACACAAGTCCGGGCACGGTTGTTTATGGAAGACCAGCAGTCGCCCATGCATACCAGCCTCCCCTCTCCACGCCACCAGTGTTATCCAACGGAAAGACAAAGGTCGATACAGCTTGGCACCAGTGACGTTGCAACTCATTTCTACAGCTGAGTGAACTGGAGCAACGTGAAATAAAGTGTCTTGCTCAAGAACACAACACCCAGCCCGGTCCGGGATTCGAGCTCACGACCTCACGATCGTAAGCTCGACGCTCTAACCACTGAGCCATGCGCCTTCATATATATGTATATATATATTAATATATATATATATATATATATATATATATATCTATATATATATATTATATATATATATATATATATATAATATATATATAATATATATATATATTATATATATATATATATATATATATATTATATATAATATATATATATATATTATATATAGATATATATATATATATATATATATAGATATATATAATAATATATATAATATATATATACGTATATATGCATTTGGTTAATGAGATGGAAGATGGAAGATACGAGATATTTATTCATCACTACAATTGTTTCTACCCATCTAGCGTTGATCCCTCACGGGTGGGAAACGTAGCTACCGGTTCAGGAGCATCCGTCGGTGCAGATATGTCCCTTCGGGTGATAATTAGATATAACTCATTAAAATAACGACTGTTCCGCAAGGTATCTTCTCGGTTCGTGTAAAGAAAAACAGCAAATTAAAAGATACAGCTTCATTTATATAGAAGATCAATAGTAAAAGTAACAGATGCAGGAAAAAAAGGAAACGAATACAGAATCAGAAAATTAAGGCTCAGTTGATTTTCTTAAATGTTACTACTTTAAATAACATTTAAAGTAATATTTTTTAGCATTTGTCTATGTGCTCTGTGTTTGCGTGTGCAAGAGTGCGCCGGTGTGAATGCAGGTGTGTGTGTACCTTAAACCCGTTTATGTAAACAGACGTTTCAATTCGGTATCGTATATTTTCTTCTTCACTCAATTCTTTTTCTTTTCTTTGATAAACAATTTAACCCGAAACGTTAGCCTCTCCTCTGTGTCTTGCATTGACATACTTATCATCATTATACACTTCTTTCATTGTTGTTTTTAGCTTAACATTTCTAAACTTTTACAGTCTCATCCTTTCACTTGCCTAACTGCTTGTATTAATCATTTCTTTATCTCATTTTAGGCTCATAATCTTACTCTAATTATCGGAATGAGTTTTATCTATCTATCTATCTATCTATCTATCTATCTATCTATCTATCTATCTATCTATCTATCTATCTATTTATTTATATACCTATCCACTAACCTGCACATACATACGTCTACGTTGTGTATGTGTGTGTGTTAATATACAGAGTAACAATAAAAGGATATTATGAATAAATACATATAAATAAATCAAGCAGATATCCGGCTATCTGAAATTCTTAAGTACTGGACAACAAATTGAAAATATTCATTTTCATAATAGTACTTGTATTTCCATACCTAGTTTAATGTATATCCTTATATTATTATATTATCACAGAGCACTCCATGTTTCTCTAATATAAATGTATATCGAATGATATATTTAGAAATATTGGCATTGAACTCCAACTACAAGTCGAATTCTTGCCGTATATAGAACATAATAGATATTTACGGGAGGAGGTAAATACAGCAGCTTTGAGTTTATCGTTCTTTTACTATTTGTATATAACAAGGCGACGAGGTGGCAGAAATGTTAACACGCTGGGCGAAATGCTTTGCGGTATTTCGTCTGCCGCTACGTTCTGAGTTCTGAGTTCAAATTCCGCCGAGGTCGACTTTGCATTTCATCAATCGGGGTCGATAAATTAAGTACCAGTTACGCACTGGGGTCGATGTAATCGGCTTAATCCGTTTGTCTGTCCTTGTTTGTCCCCTCTGTGTTTAGCCCCTTGTGGGTAGTAAAGAAATAGGTATTTCGTCTGTCTTTACGTTCTGAGTTCAAATTCCGTCGAGGTCGACTTTGCCTTTCATCCTTGCGTACTGGGGCTGATCTTATCGACTGGCCCCTCCCCAAAAATTCGGGCCTTGTGCCTAGCGTAGAAAAGAATATTCATATATAACGAGGAAGCTAGCTGGTGGAATCGTTAGCATAACAGGGAAAATGCTGAGTGGTATTTCGTCAGTCTTTACGTTCTAAGTTCAAATTTCCCCGAGGCTGACTCTTCCTTTCGCCTTTCGGAGCCGATAAAATAAGTGCCAGTCGAGCAGTGGGGTCGATGTAGCCATCTAAGCTTTCCCTGAATTTGCTGGCATTACGCCAAAAATTGATACTAATATCTGTATGTAATGCAATAAAGAATTTTGGTTATGAGATTTCTTTGCTGTTCAAACTCACACTTTTTTTTTTTACTTCTGAAGCCTTTTATCAAAGCGGTTGCGATGAAGAATTGGCAAAAACTGAAACAGAACACCTTGCGGTATCTACTCCAATTTGTTATGCTCTGAATCTTGTTCAGATGCCATCAAAGTTAATTTTGTCTTTCAACCCTTTTGGGACCGGTGAAAAAACCAGTCGGGAACGAGTCATTGGAAGGATTGTTAAAGAATCGGGAAGATATCTTGTAGCGTTTACTCATGGGTTCTGGTATTCGGAGTCTTTTTTTATATACTTTTTAAGTGGTCGACGTTGCCTTTCATCCTTTCAGGGTCGATAAAATAAGTACTAGTAGAACACTGGGATCGATGTAATCGACACATCCCTTCCTGCATAATTGCTGCCCTTGTGGCAAAATTTTAAAACAATAATAATAATAATAATAATAATAATAATAATAATAATAATAATAATAATATAATAATAATAACAATAACTATTATTATTATTATTATTATTATTATTATTATTATTATTATTATTATTATTATTATTATTATTATTATTATTATTATCATTATTATTATTATTAAGGTGGTGAGCTGGCAGAATCGTTAGCACGCCGGGCGAAGTGTCTGGCGGTATTTCATCTGCCGCTACGTTCTGAGTTCAAATTCCGCCAAGGTCAACTTTGCCTTCCATTTTTTCGAGGTTGAAACACTGAGGTCGATGTAATCGACTACTTCCCTCCCCCGATTTTAGACCCGGTGTCTATAGCAGAAAGGCTTATTATTATTATTATTATTATTATTATTATTATTATTATTATTATTATTATTATTATTATTAAGGTTGTGATCTGGCAGAATCTTTAGCACGCCGGCCGAAATGTTTAGCTGTATTTCGTCTGCCGCGACGCTCTGAGTTAATATTCCGACGAGGTCGACTTTGCCTTTCTTCCTTTCGGAGTTGATAAATTACGCAAAATCCTGGCCTTGTGCCTATAGTAGAAAGGATTATTATTATTATTATTATTATTATTATTATTATTATTATTATTATTATTATTATTATTATTATTAATATTATTATTGTTGTTGTTGTTGTTGTTATGCCTCTGTATAATCAATAAAGAAGATAAACTCTTTTATCATTTAGTAAAAACATATTTTCCTAATTATATATTAAACATATATTAATGCTTCTTAGCTACACAGTCATGCCTGAGCCATTTGCATATTAACGAAATTTATTGATTTCAAATTTCAATTCAAGGCCGGCATTTCATGGGATGGGCTAAGTCAGTGACATCAACCCCAGTGCTCAACTGGTACTTATTTTAATCGACCCTACGAAATGATAAAAGGAAAAAAAGCAAAGGATAAAAAACAAAGTCGACCTCGGTAGAATTTGAAGTCAGAACGTAATGACGGACGAAATGCCACTAAGTATTTTGCCCGGTGTGCTAACGATTCTCCCAGCTTTAAGTTAAGAATGGTTCCTTTGATCCTTAATTTTGTTTGCATGTAGTGATCGATGGCTAGGGTTATATGACTGGAATAAAGTTTTCGGAATAATTCATTTCTTCAACAGGGTATATTGGCTAACCTATATAATTTCCCATGTAATTTTTGATAATCACTGATATTATATATTATGTCGTCACAACTGATTTAATTGTATCAAAGATCAAATAGTTTAGATATTTGCTATTTATTTCATACTCTTCGTTTATTGCTTTCGGAGCTTCATTAATGCTATTTATGGCCTCTTAAAACTCTTTCGTCACACTTGTTTTCGGTATTGACTTTATGTAACAGACATCCTCTTGTCTTACTGCATTGCAAATGTTAATGACGTTGTCTTTTATTTGTCCCTAGATTGTCTCATGTTAACCGTGTGATTGTCGGTTTATATTAATCAAGTCTTGAAGGAGTAGTGTGTTTATGCTTTGTTTCATGTTACGTTTCCCCATCACAACATATTGGCTGAATTATCACTGTATAGAATTCTCCCCATTAGACTTAGACACAGGCGTGGCTGTATGGTAAGAAGCTTGCTTCCCAACCACATAGTTTCGCGTTTAGTTTCACTGTGGTACCTTACTATAGTTTGGGGCCAAGCAAAGTCTTCTGAGTGAATTTGGTAGACGGAAACTGAAAGAAATACCTCGTGTGTGTGTTTGTGTGTGTGCGTGTGTCTATTTATCTGTCTGTATGTGTTTGTATTTGTCCCACACCATCGTTTGACAATCGATGTTGGTGTCGTTACGTCCCTGTAACTTAACGGTTCAGTAAAAGAGTCCGATAAAATATGTACCATGCTAAAAAAAAAAGTATTGGGGTCGATTCATTCGACTGAAGATTCTTCAGGGTGGTACCCCAGCATGGCCGCAGTCCAACGACTGGAACAAATAAACGATAAAAGAAAAACTAAGAGAAGGTGTTCGTCATATTTCGTTCGAAAGTCATTTTAGGATTGACATACATTTAATAACGTATCATCGATTTAGCATCTTTTTAACAATTTCTAATTATTCTGTTGTTCAATCGAAGAGTTTTAAATTTATAAAGTAGCATCTATTATTTTTCATAAATGTTTCCATCTTTGACTAAGAATTTTGTTTGGATAGTTAGAGGACATTACTCCCTCGAATCTTAGATCCCAAAGGGCCGGTTACCTGATTTCCATGGCGTATAAGTCACCGAGATCACAACATTTACTTTAAAAGGAATACCCTTTTAAATGAGCTCATTTATGACTGTATGAAATGGAACAACATGAAAGGAGGTGTTTTGCTCTAGAACACAACGCAACATTAGGTTCGAGATTTAGGGCCACGATTTTGCGATTATGTATGCAGCACCCTAACCACGGGCCCATGTGACCTCGCATAATTAGAGACTCATTGCCAGATTCGAGAATCAAAAACAAGATTTTGCGATCGTGTAAGCAACACCCTAACTACAGGGATACGTGTCTTAGGATAGTTAAAAAATTTTCTTTGTAAATATTCACTTTGGTTTTCATAAAACGTAAGATCAGTATTAGGACGACGATTACATGTTGGCTAACCTCTCACGCCCTGTTTGTAGAAAGCAGATCTACAAACCACAACTGCTGCTATGTTATCCAAGATACATTCATTTCTGATCAACTTCACATATTATATGTAGATATTAATATGGTTCCCACATCAGCCTGTGGTGTTGAATAGACCTTTCGTTCCAGTAATAGAGATATTTTCCCTCCATACTGTATAGATTTTCCATGGACCCTAAAACGCACTTTACAAATATGGCGGCAGCGTCTAGAGACGGAGGTGATTGCGTGTGTACCATATTATGATCATACCCATACTTCACCCGGCTTATGATAATATTGGTGTTAAATTTTGGCACAAGGCCAGCAAGTTCGGGGGAATGGTAAGTCGGTTTTGTCAGCTCATCGCGTTCCCGCATGTGATAATGTAAGTAGTAAGAAAGCTTTAACCATGAGGACATAAAAACCAAAACACTATTAACTACGACACAGTTAATATTTTAAAACAGAATATGTATATGTATGTGTATGTATGTATATCTATTTATCTCTCTCTCTCTCTCTCTCTCTATATATATATATATATATATATATATATATATACATATATATATATATGTATGTGTGTGTGTGTGTGTGTGTGTGTGTGTGCGAGGTCTGATCAATAAGTATCAGTACTGTTGCCATAGTATCGAAGCTGAAGTATGCAGAATGAAGCTGCAAGGCAAAAATTTACCTTGAACTCTACTCTGCATGCGCATTAAGTTTTAATGTTCTAGCCCACTTCTGTTGTTTGCAGCAGTGCTTTGAATAAAGGTGTGTAGCGTGTGGTTGTCGCATTGACCATGATAAAGAAAGTTTTCATAGCGATAACTGCTCAGAGACCTACAAAAAGTTGCAGAGAGCATATGGAGAGGAGTGTATAAGCCGGACCCAAGTGTACGAGTGGTTCAGACGTTTCCAACATGGTTGAAAATAAGTCGATATTGACGAACGTTCTGGGAGACCCTCAACCAGCAGAACTGAGAAAAACATCGTTGATTTGTATGCAACTGTGAGGAGAAATCGTCAACTCACCATCCGTGAGTTTATCAGAGGATGTGCAGATTAATTACGGTTCAGTTCAGTTCATTATCACTGAAGACTTGAGTATGTAACGTGTGTCTGCCATGTTTGCGCGAAAAGTGCTTTCAGCTGACCAAAA
This sequence comes from Octopus sinensis, assembly GCF_006345805.1. Taxonomy (NCBI): domain Eukaryota; kingdom Metazoa; phylum Mollusca; class Cephalopoda; order Octopoda; family Octopodidae; genus Octopus; species Octopus sinensis. The sequence continues at coordinate 145,474,991 of NC_042998.1, read as the reverse complement.
AGATACTCGGGTTTCAGTAGTACAAGATGTCCTTGATTGTGTCGAGAACGATGAAAACTTCTTGAAAACTTTGCGCAGGCCTCTGAATAGGTATTACCAAACTTTTGGCAAAATCTGATGCAGATTCTCAGCTCAATTTTCTCTCATAGTCAATGTGACGATCACACGCTACACACCCTCCTTCCAAGCACTACTGTAAACAGCAGAAGTGAGCTAGAACGTTAAAATTTAGTGCGCATACACAGCAGAGTTCTAGGTCAATCTGTTCTGAGCAGCTTTACTCTGTGTGCTTTGGCTTCGATATTATGGCAACAGTCCAGATACTTCCTGATCAGACCATGTATATATATGCATACATAAATACATCTCTACAGATAGATAGATAGATAGATAGATAGATAGAGATAGATAGATAGATAGATAGATAGATAGACAGATAGATAGATAGATAGATAGATAGATAGATAGATAGATAGATAGATAGATAGATAGATAGATAGATAGATAGATAGATAGATAGATAGATAGATAGATAGATAGATAGATAGATAGATAGTTAGATAGATTGCATTTGGGACGTGCTAAGTCAAGAAAACTCCAGAACAAATTTCTGTTGTATGACACGTTTCAATCGCCGATGTTTTCCACTTCCTCGTCGTCGATTCTACACTTCAACATTCATAGATTAACTCCAACAACATTCACTTTTACAAAAATAACTTTCACTAATGAATTCGACGTGTGTAATTAATAAAGATTGCAAACAAGAACAAATTAGACATCTCTCTAAGGAAATATCAATTATTAACACTGAATGTCAGCCTTAAAATACCAAATATTTTTTATTCAATTTTGATTCTCGATTTAAAAAAAATTCTTTCTTTTGTTTTGCTATTTTTTTCTTTTCATATTTGGAAACTTGCGCATAACCAGCGACAACGGGCGTTTTTCTTTATTTTCTAAATATACTATCATTCACGTACTGAAGTCACGTGCTATATTTGGATGTTCACCTTCTATCAAATTACTGGCCTTATATCTAATTTTAAAACAATTTTTATTGTTTGGACTTGCCTTTCATCCGGCGTCGATAAATTAAGTACCAGTTGAGTACTGGGGTCGATGTAATCGGCTAGTCCACTCCCACCAAATTCCAGGCTTTGTGCCTGTAATAGAAAGGATTATTTCTTCATTTGAACATTGTTAACTTTGGATAGTTTAATTAATTTCCTATCAAGTTATGCACCCTCAAGTAGACAGTACTTTCTGCAGGATATTTGCTGTACTAAAAAAGTGTTGACTTTTACAATGTTCCAATGCTGGGACCGATTCCAATGTGTCAAGGTGTTTCTGAATGCTTTTCGGCACTGACCCAAATGTTCCAGTCACAATTGGTACTATTCTTGTTTTCAAATTTCACATTCTCTCGACATCTATTCTCAAGTCTGGATATTTTACAATTTCTCGGTTTCTTTATCATTGATACGATGATTTCCTGTGCAAGCAAATCGATCAACAGACATCTCCTTACAGAACCCTTCTCTACCAAAGTTATGCTTGGCCTCGTATGTTCAAAAACTTAATCTCTCTAGATTTTTAAGTTTCTCAGGAGTTTCACATTATTATTATTTTTATTGAGTGAGAGAGCAGCGCATGCCATCAGAGTGACACTGGGGCAAAGTATACGAAGCCCAATATACCCATCATGACTACTCGTCTGATAAGGATACACCAGGCGCATGCATCACAATCATATGTGCGCGACATGGTGATCTCATATCAAGATAAACAGCGCATGATCTTGCAGGTGGGGCTCAGTTAGAATTTTCTTCAGGTTGAGTAGCCCATCATTTTCAAAAGGTCCCCGAATAAAAGTTGTTTTAGGATGTTGATCGAAATATCTGTTTCCAGAGATGAATTATTTAAACCCTCCAAAATTCCTCTCAACACATAGCTATGATGCTCTCCCACTACTTCTGCTCGTAATCAGAGATGCACATATCGTTCACCACCAAGGAACATGCTCAACTGGTTATAGTCAAACAATTGACAAGCAAATCTGTGGTATTGAGCAGGATATTTGCTGAAGCTCATCTTTTATATCAAGACAAAACATGTACATGATACCACTTCCAATCAGTTAAGATCAGGAGCCATGTGAACCAGTGACTGGTACTGCATCAGGGCATTTATTTTCATCATCATTATTATTATTTATTATTATTATTATTATTATTATTATTATTATTAGTAGTAGTAGTAGTAGTAGTAGTAGTAGTAGTAGTAGTAGTAGTAGTAGTAGTAGTAGTAGTAGTAGTAGTAGTAGTAGTAGTGTTGTTGTTGTTGTTGTTGTTAGGACGCGTGGCATAGTGGTACGGACGTATGGCATGAATGTGGTTTCAGTTCCTAGATCGAGCAGTGTGTTGTGTTCTTGAGCAAAATACTTCGTCTCGCGTTACTTTAATAAGTATAGGATAAGGCCTAAACAAACACATTATCGATTTTTGCACTTGCGAGATGAATTTCGGAACAGAAATAGCGCAGTTCAATTTTCATTCGCCTAAGCTTTAAGTGACCCATTTTGGGTGGTTCTATGATTTGTTGGCTAGGAGGAGATGTGCCGGGAAGTTAAACACACAAACACACACACAGATACACAAGTTGAGTTTTATGTATATAGATAAATCTTAGGTGTGGTTGTGTGGTAAGAAGCTTGCTTCCCACCACACAGTTACGGGTTCAGTCCCACTGCGTGACATCTTGGGTAAGTGTATTCTACTATACCCTCGGGTCGACCAAAGGCATTTGAATGGAAATTTTGTTTTCCCTATAAAACATATATTGCTAGATTTGCACCCCTTCGAAACCCGACTATACTCTAGTTGAAAGATATAGAATACCTCATAAGTAATATATACGTCCTAAATTCGGTGCTGGCGTTAATGAGGACGTTACGCGCTAATTTAATGTCTTAGACTTATTTTTATTAATGTATCTCGAATTATACATAGATATATACAAGATTTACTCAGATATAAGAGTTAGAAACTGTGATCCACTCGCTGACCCTTTTCTTTCGAAATATTTGCGGTGTGGTACACCGTACCCCTGTTTAGACATCGTCGACTTGATAGAAGGAGTGAGCTAATATATGGCACGAACATTTGATCACTATAAGCAATTCATTTCTGCAGGTCGTTCGGCAAAAGCTGAACGCTCAATAGTCGTCTTTCGATGAGTGAGTCTATCATTAAAGCAGCGAGCTGGCTGAGATCGAATGCATTCCAATTATGAAGTTCTACTCTTTTTTATTCTTTTCTACTCTAGGCACAAGGACCGAAATTTGGGAGAGGGGGCCAGTCGATTAGATCGACCCTAATACACAACTGGTAGTTAATGTTTTTGACCCCGAAAGGATGAAAGGCGAAGTCAACCTCAAGGGAATTTTAACTCATAACGTAAAGACAAACGAAATATCTGCTCTTTTTTATTGTCAAATAAAGTGTCAAATAATGTGCCTTGTACTGATTTGCTAAGATTTTATACGATATTTCTCGGAGGCAGAACAACCACTTAGAAAATCGCCTGTCAACATGTAATATTAATATATATAATAGATGGACGGTAATCTATAATTCGAGATGTCAGTCATGTCAGAAAGTGTCACACAAAGTTCTGCCTGAGGAATATATTCAGTACGTGGTATAATCAATCACTGGCGCTAAAAAACAATGAGCATGCGATATCAATGATAGACCAACTGGTACACTCGCGTACACACATACACACACGTACATACATGTCTGTATATATACATATGTGTATGTATGTGTGCGTGTTGTGCGTGTGTTGTGTATGTGTATATGTATGTGTGTATTTATATTGGTATGCATGTATATGTATGTATATGATGTTGATGATATAATCAAAAATGAAACCTTTCAATAATATATGATATAATACATAAGAATAGGTACGTAAAATTTACAGCATGTATAGCTAAATTATAAAGTTTAAGATGTAGTTAGATACTATTTATCGTTTCCTTTTATATACACAAACGTGCACATGTGCGCGCACACATATGCAGTAATATACAGGGTTGGCCAAAAGTCACTCGACAGTAAAGCAAAATTCTATAAATATTTAATATTCAATTTTATTTATTTATTTGGGAAAATGGTGTCGCTCAAGAAGGACTTCAGTTTGAACAACTTTCATGATGTTTCATATATAGATGCTTTTATTAAATTCATTCAGTTGTGAAACATAAATAAATCTTGGGATTAAATGGTTTTGATTTACTGTCAGGTGACTTTAGACCAACCTTGTATATATACATATATATATATATGTATATATATATTTATATTTATATATATATGTATGTGTGTTTGTGTGTGTATATATATATATATATATATATATATAAGTTTGTATATATTTAGGGAGAATTCACAAAAAAAAATGAACACAAGACGAAGGCAAGTGGTGTAGACAACAAACAGATGTATTGGTTTAACGCTCGGGAAGTGAAAAAGTCTTTAACGTTTCGAGCCTACACTCTTCCACAGAAAGGAACACAGAAAGCAACAGGGAGAGAAAATAAAGAATGTGTAGTGGCTAGCAATCTATCATGTATATATGTGTGTGTGTGTATATATATGTTTGTACATATATATATATGTGTATGTATGTATGTATGTATGTATGTATGTATGTATGTATGTATGTATGTATGTATGTATGTATGTATGTATGATGTCTACGTGGACAACATTTCTGACTGTCCCTTCTGGCACATAGAGATCTTTTGCAATTGATCTCATGGAATTTCTGGGATTGTAATCAACAGCCATCATCATGTATGTATGTATGTATGTATCGGCATATTTCATTCCATAACTGCCATCTCTGAAGAACGCTGGGTTACATAATCGGACTGTCACCTAACACTCTGTAGAACCCCTAATACGAAATCGAATTGAACTTATCCAGCAAGTTCAGCAGACCATTGATTACAATCCCAGAAATTCCATGAGATCAATTGCAAAAGATCTCTATGTGCCAGAAGGGACAGTCAGAAATGTTGTCCACGAAGACATCAGATATAAGACTTATATGATGAGGAAAGGTCAATTTGTCAGAAAAAGTCAAAGAAAATCACTACATCATATCTAAAAGGTTCTTAAACAAACTAAAATGTCCAGCAGAAGATTTGATTTGGTTTTTCTCAAACTTGAAAAACTTCGACCAAGATCAAAATGTTAACAAAAGAAATGACAGATGGTTATGTGCAGACCCTTCTGAAGATCCAAGGTTATGCATATAAAATTTTCTGCAACTGTCATGGTTTTAGGAGTTGTCAGCAATGAAGGACATGTGATACCTCCTTACTTCTTTCCACAAGGCCTTAGAGTTAACTCTGCCGCCTACATTGAGGTCCTGGAAATAATTGTTAAACCTTGGATAGACAATGTATGCAATTGAAAGCCATATGTATTTCAGTAAGACTCTGCACTATCACACATGGCTCCAGTAACACAGGAATGGATGGCTGAAAATTTTCATGATCACATAACCCCTAACATTTGGCCTCCTAATTCTCGAGATCTCAATCCATTGGACTATTACATGTGGAGCGTTGTTGAGAGAGAGGTCAATGAACATGCCCATAACACCAAAGATTCTTTGAAAGCTGCCATAGTCTAAGTAATGTCCACAATGAATCAGGACCATTTGATTCGAGTATGTAGTTCAAGGGTGGGGAAACTTTTCAGTGCGGCGGGCAAATATTTCGAAAGAAAAGGGTCAGCGAGTGGATCACAGTTTCTAACTCTTATATCTGAGTAAATCTTGTATATATCTATGTATAATTCGAGATACATTAATAAAAATAAGTCTAAGACATTAAATTAGCGCGTAACGTCCTCATTAACGCCAGCACCGAATTTAGGACGTATATATTACTTATGAGGTATTCTATATCTTTCAACTAGAGTGTAGTCGGGTTTCGAAGGGGTGCAAATCTAGCAATATATGTTTTATAGGGAAAACAAAATTTCCATTCAAATGCCTTTGGTCGACCCGAGGGTATAGTAGAATACACTTACCCAAGATGTCACGCAGTGGGACTGAACCCGTAACTGTGTGGTTGGGAAGCAAGCTTCTTACCACACAACCACACCTAAGATTTATCTATATACATAAAACTCAACTTGTGTATCTGTGTGTGTGTTTGTGTGTTTAACTTCCCGGCACATCTCCTCCTAGCCAACAAATCATAGAACCACCCAAAATGGGTCACTTAAAGCTTAGGCGAATGAAAATTGAACTGCGCTATTTCTGTTCCGAAATTCATCTCGCAAGTGCAAAAATCGATAATGTGTTTGTTTAGGCCTTATCCTATGCATTGAATAGTGAACTTTACTCAGTCAGCTGCTTGACGTGAACTGTGTTCACCACGCGTGCAAGCATGCGTAAATTGCATGAACAATAAAAAATCAAGATATAAAAACGAATCGCCGTAAACATTATAGAAATTCGGCAAAGAAATGAATTTTCGGGATGTAGCCTGGAGGGTTTTTTCGTATTAATCGTTTGGACTTTGTGAACACATACCAATTGTTTTCATAACATTTTTAACGCTTTGAATTAAATGTGACCATTTTGCGTTGAGTCTGCTGTTGGAATCAATTTAACCAAATTTTAGCAAGCCGGATTTTTGATCATCACGATACATCGCCAGCGACTCCCTGAAACTCTCCCCTGAAATCCCCGTTGAGAAATACTGATCTAAAAGAATAATTCAACAATGCAATTATTTGATCAACAAAAATTTATGAAACGTTTCTACGTACTTCCTATTGAGGAAATGGAACACATAAGCGCAAAAATAGAGGGCATTAAATGCTTGATTTTAAAACCAAAATAATTGAATTTTGATTGAACTTCATCCAAGTTTAGCTTAATTCGCGCGTGCATAGAACGCACGAGCGCACGAGCGCACGAGCCAGGCAATACTGCAAGTATATATATATATATATATATATTATATATATATGTGTGTGTGTGTGTGTGTGTGTGTGTGTGTGTGTATGTATGTATGTATGTATGTATGTATATATATATATATACACACACACACATATATCTATCTACCTATACATATTTTTGTAAGAATATGTAAAGATATATATACATACATACATAAACATATATATACATATAAATGTATATAAATATATACAAAAATGTATATGTGTGTGTGTGTGTATGAGTGTATGAATATATGTGTGCATGTGGTGTGTGTGTGTGTGTGTGTATGTATGTATGTATGTATGTATGTATATATATATATATACACACACACACATATATCTATCTACCTATACATATTTTTGTAAGAATATGTAAAGATATATATACATACATACATAAACATATATATACATATAAATGTATATAAATATATACAAAAATGTATATGTGTGTGTGTGTATGAGTGTATGAATATATGTGTGCATGTGTGTGTGTGTGTGTGTTTGCAATTGTATATACTTGAAGCCATACTTAACAATGGCAGCACTGTCTATGGTTAAGTGTGTTGTGACCAGGCGAGCGTGTCTGATTAATCTCTAGTCTCCTTTCGACCGTGAATTAAATAAATTCCAGCGGTTCTTGGAACTATAAATTCATTATGTTTTCAAATTCATTGGTCTGTTAAAATTTCTTTACAGATAGCTCTGATGACGCTGAGGTAGTTTAATTCACTTCTCTTAGTTCAAACAGTTGTAAGCTAATGAATTTAATTATATAATTCTCGTTCTTTGTTAGCTATTATTAACATGTATTTTGTTATTGACTGTGTGTGTTTTGGGATGTGAGGGTTACTGCGATGTCACTTTACATCACGCTCAGTACTTGTCGAGAGCAACAAGTACAAATATATAGAGTTCGAATGAATGGATTGTTTCTCCTGTGGCGGCAAAGTAGGACTTACATCTATAACTAGGCTCCAGATTTGTCCCGTTATATATGATATATGTATTTATTTCAAAACAAATATGTTATGAGTTGTTTGAAATTCATTTAATCTGCATGCATAATTTATATAACAGTTTATATATTACGCTAATATCTAACTTCCCCATCTTTGCTGAATTCTGCTTTGATAATATGTTCCTGTATTCGTAGTCTCGAGATATAAAACACACACACACACACACGTGTGTGTGTGTATGTATGGATGTGTGTATGTATGTATGTATGTATGTATGTATGTATGTATGTATGTATGTATGTATGTATGTGTGTGTTTGTGTGTACGTATATTGCTAGATGGCCATTGACAACTACGGAGCCTTTCCGCCCTTTGACAGGTCTAATTTTTCGTCCTACAGGGTATCCAACAATAACAGCAACCCTCCTCACCAAGCAAGCATGATGGGGCTGGTTTGTTTAGTCACCGACGACCCGACAATGAAACAGGCATCGCTTGAAAAGAAAAAAAGTAAGACATCACAAAAATGGGTGGTCGTAGCCTTCGCATGTATTGAACTTTAGATCAGAGGATGACAATACCCGAACACGAGTTTGCAGTCATTATGTATGTATGTATGTATGTATGTATGTATGTATGTATGTATGTATGTATGTATGTATGTATTTATGTATGTATGTACGCATGTATGTATGTAAGTGTGTGTGTATGTGTGTCTGTGTGCATGTGTATGTCTAGTTATGTGCACATATAAGGACATCAGTGAACGCGAAAAGAAAGAGGATATGAGGAATGTTGCAAATGTATTAGATTTTACACTTAAAATGTGTGGGTGAGTCGTACATGTGTCTGTGTGTGTGTATATATATACATATACATATGTATATACTACATACATATACATATATATATGCATATGTATGTAAATATATATACGTGTGCGTGTGCATATTATATATATATGATATATACACACATGCACACACACACACCTATATATATACATATTTGTAAATGTATGTATATATATGTGTGCATGTATATGTGTGTGTGTGTGTCCACTAAATGCGGTATTGAGCACACACTCTCACTGTTCGCCATTATCGTATATATACAGAGAGAGGGAGGATGGGAGATAGATAGATAGATAGATAGATAGATAGATAGATAGATAGATAGATAGATAGATAGATAGATAGATAGATAGATAGATAGATAGATAGATATACATATATGTATGTCTATACGTATGTATATTTAAAAGTGCGTGTAAATATATACAAATATATACTAATATATACTAATTTGTGAGTATATGGTGTGTATGTTTAGAGTGTACAGATATCACATATTCTATATATATGGATGACTGCGTATGTGTGAATGTATCTGTAAAACCTAGTATACCTCGATGTATATGCATATGAAGCGTATCATTAGTTTGTATGTGTATGTGTGTGCGCGCGCGCTCTTATGTTTGTACCTCGAGTTGTCGTTCATTCTATGATCTTTTATAGCTCTTTAAGAAAATTAAAAATCTTTAGTGTTCCGATGAAGCAGAACTACAAATGGCATGTACCAAACATATCGCTTCTCAGCGATTCAATAATTTACTTAAATATATTCTTCAAAATGAAGTTACTCTTTCCCACATACATGTGTACATATAGAGAGACACATACGTACAAGCATACATATATATATATGCATGCATACATACATACATACATACATACATACATACATATACATACATACATACATACATACATACATGCGATAATACGGACATAGATACATGCATACAAACTTTTATGTATATATACATACACACGTGTATGTATTCATAGAGGCATACATATGTACATATACTATCCCGACTCGAGTTTGTGTTGAACTTTGCTTTGTGAATACATGTGTGCGTGTGTGT
>NC_042998.1:145455059-145460059 GCF_006345805.1 Octopus sinensis | reverse complement strand
AACTAAGGCTAGATTTTACAAAAATAATTTACATTTCTTGGCGAAAACTAAATCTCAATGCATATTTTGGCTTTCAATCTCAGCCGTTAAATATAAGAAAAAAATGGTGGTGTATGTGAAAAAAGGGGGACAGAAAGTCAAAAGAGAAGCATGATGTTATGACAACCATGGTTTCTTGGCGGTTATTGATGTTATAGATGAAACAAATTTGAATCTTATGGCTGGAAAATTGATGTTCATTTGTTTGCCTTGTATATAAATAAATAGCTAATCACTTTTAGTTCTCTACTTAAATATAAGGGAAAAGACTTGTACTTTCTTACAAGATTTTTCCTTGTATATATGTAAAAATAAATTGGGTCTCTCGTGAATCCTAGGTCTCATAAGGCCGGAGCTTAACCTGCTTTCCATAAGTATGAGACACATAACAACACACTCCGCCGAACAGGATGCCGGTCCACTGCAGGGATAACTCCCCAGGACAATGCGACGTATATCATATATTTAGAACGTATATTGTTGTTTCGTCTCATAGCTCGTGTACTATAGAACACATTTATCGATATATTTGTTAATACGACTGTCGCATAAACGTATTGTTTACAATCTTCGTGCTACTCATTAATATCTACAGATACGGAGGTCGACTTTGCCTTTCCTGCTTATGGGGTCGATAAATTAGGTACCAGTTGCGTACTGGGGTCGATCTAATCGACTGGCCCCCCTCCCACAAAAAGTAGAAAAGAATATCAACAGATACGTCCTACAGTACATAACAGCAATATAATCTATAAAGAGTAGAGTTCTATCGCCTCTTCCAGTTGTCATAATGCAATCGTAAGCGACTCTCTTCTAAATAACAAAATGGCTTTAATTCATGAAGAAAAAAAAAACAAGGAAATAAAGAACTCAGTTAAAACATTCATATGTATTTTCCAATTACGTATTCGAACAAGCAGACGACATCGTTATCATTTGCGTACATTCAGTAAGCCAATGACAAACTAGTTACAATTCAGTTATTTCTTTTTTATTTCTTTTTTTCTTGTCTCCACTCCACAACCTTCATTAAATATCAGAGACGATGTTGTAAATATGTGTTAATATAACAATGAACGCCAAACAGTTCATGTTCCAAGTATCATTGCAACAAATTCCGACTGACATGGCATCGTGAACTTCAATTCTCTTAATGGCTCAACTAAATGAATAAATATCGCAAACCACTTCACACTGTTGAATATGATGAATTAAATCACCATCTTTTTTGATTCCGAAATGGAAACATTATACGAAGAAAAGTGTCTATGTTGTATATTTTATAGTGAAACACATTAAAAAAAAATATTAATGTTTCTGTTATACGTTAGATTATACTTTAAAAGTGAACTAGTGTTAGACAGATAGTTAGACAGATAGGTGTGTAGGTAGGTAGGTAGGTAGGTAGGTAGGTAGATAGATAGATAGATAGATAGATAGATAGATAGATAGATAGATAGATAGATAGATAGATAGATAGATAGATAGATAGATAGATAGATAGATAGATAGATAGATAGAGAAATATATAGAGAGAAATAAAGAGAGGAAGGCAGAGAGACAGAAAGACATAGAGCGGGAGAGAAAGGTAGAAAGAGTGGGCGAGAGAAAGCAAGAAAAGTTGATAGAGATGTGAAACTCTCTCCAACAACTAAACCATACAACCAGTTATATTATATGAACTATCTCTTCACAGATGCAGTGAAACGCTCCCACCAGAGCAAAACTTCACACACTCAAACACATAAACACACGCACACATACACACACACACACTCACGCACGCACACATACACATACACCCATACACACACACACAAACGCAAACGCGCGAGCACACACACTCATACACACACATACACGAACGGGCATGTACTCACAAACGAAACTCGCAACAAACGGACTTACGAACAATCTGATTCTATACGCACATAACCACACGCAAACCTATGTGTATGCGTGCGCATAAATACACTTCATATATATGTACGTGTGTATGTGTGTGTGTGTGTGTGTGCGTGTGAGTGTGAGTGTCTGCGTGTGCACGTGCGTAAGTATGCGCGCGCACACACACACACACACACATATATATATATACATTTATATATATATGTATGTTTTATGCATATATGTATATATATATATCTGTGTGTGTATGTATGTATATATGTACATATGAATACATATATATTTATGTATGTGTGGTGTGTGTTATGTGTGTGTCTCTGTGTGTTTATATATGTGTGTGTATGTGCGTGTGCATATGAGTGTGTGCATGTGTGTGTGTGTGTGTGTGTGTGTGTGCTTGAGTGTGTGTGTGTGCTTGAGTGTGTGTGTGTGTTCCGCATATTGTTATTCAATGTTAATAGCAACTTGCATAGATTTTTATAGCACATTGCTACACAGTTTACAATACTTAACAACACTTTGAAGCTCCCATAAACGAAATGTAATAGAAAAATAGTTTATTCATAATAATTCATTATTCCGATAGTCTTTACGTTTTTTTATAGAGTTGCTATCATCTATTCATATGTATTCAGACTTCGAGATGGTGTCGCAATGCTTTACACACACACGCATACGCAAACACACACTTACGCATGCACACTCAAACGCATACACGCACGCAAGCGCTCACACACACACACACACACCAAATATGATTGGGAAAGATTTCTGCTAATATTTTACAAAGTTTGAGTACATGAAGTTCCAGATACGTTCATGTACGTTGAGGGATTGTGGAAGAAGCTTGTTTTATAATGAATTAAAAAGATTAGGGTAAAATGCTAAAGTCTTAAATAATATTATCTATAAGAATGTGTAGACCTGGCTGAGTGGTAAAAGGCTTGCTTCCCAACCACATGGTTCCGAGTTCACTCCCACTGCGTGGCACCTAGAGCATGTGTCTTCTACGATAGCCTCGGGCCGATCAAAGCCTTTTGACTAGATTTGGTAAACGGAAACTGAAAGAAGCCCATCGTATATAGGTGTTTGTACGTGCGTTTGTGTGTATATATGTGTCTATGCTTCTTCCCCACCACCGCTTGACAACCGGTGGTGGTGTGCTTATGTCCACGAAACTAAGCAGTTCTACAAAAGAGATCGATAGAATAAGTACCAGGTTTTAAAAATGTATTAGTGTCGATTCATTCGATTACTCTTTAGGGCGGTCCCCTACAAGACTACAGTCTAATGAGTTGTGTATATATATGTGTGTGTGTGTGTGTGTTTATATATATATATATATACAATCCAGCGTCCGTCTTTTTCTATCCAAAAAGTAATATTTAAACGTTAATATTATAGCTTTATGTACTTCGAGTTCCACCGTTAAAAACGAAATATTTTCATGTCTCTCAAAGTTTCTAAATTCAATATATATATATATATATATATATATATATATATAAGTAACAGAATGAGATAAAAAAATCCAAGGCTGTGAAAGATTCCAGAACATTTATAAAGAGAAGGTCTTACAGCTGTTTCCGGGATATTTTATATGTCCCTTCATCGGAAATGGTGCGAGACAATGGTTAAGAACCTTTTCCTTCCACCGTCTCCGATGAAAAGATATATAAAATATCCTGAAAACAGTTGTAAGACCTTCTCTTTATAAATGTTCTGAAATCTTTCACAGCCTTGGATTTTTATCTTATTCTGTTAATTTTTTATGTATATGCATGCTAATATATGATCTACGTTGGACTCCTCATTCGTATAATCACCGAACCTGGAGCTTAACTATAGTCTGTCCATAGCACTTACTCAGCATTACCTGACACCTTTGGGTCTTCTTGACACCATTACCTCTCATAACCTATTTATATATATATATATATATATATATATATATATATATATATATATATATATATATATATATATATAGGGTGGCGAATACTCGTTATAAATATCACCACCAGTGACCTAGCAGGTATAAAAAGTCAATCGACAAAATATTCGTTTCAAAATAGAAAATTACCCTTTAACAGGTAATTTTTACATGCTAAAAATAGCAGCCAAACACGGCCAAAAACCACAATTTTATAGCAAATTTCGAAGTAAATGAAAAATAAAATTGCTGACTGTAAATGCGCCTGCGCTCGATATTTGAAAAGTTATCGCATATAATGATGGGACACGTGTTATCTTGTCTCTGAATTATAAGTTAGTTGTTTAGGCCGGTTACTGACGAGAATTCGACTGGTAGATAATATGGTCTTGCTAAATTATCTATTAAAAGATGGCATGCAATATTATTTGCTAAAGAAATTCGAAGCCATGGTATAACCGTTACATAACAAGGTAAAGGTTTTTATTTTTCATTTACTTCGAAATTTGCTATATATTATATATATATATATATATTATATGTATGTATGTGTGTGTGTATGTGTGTGTGTGTGTGTGTGTGTGTGTATGTATGTATATATATATATAGGTATATGTGTATGTATGCATGTATGTATGTATATGTAATACTTAAAGAATCAGCTTTCCGCTGGGTGTTCGGTTGTCTAGAAGACAGTTCTTGAGTTTAGGGTGTAAAATTAATGCCACCGTTCTTCTGAAAATCTGGGAGTTACAACGTTGGAGAGTATTTAATAATTAATCAAATTCAGTAAATGTGAGAAATTGACATACTTATTCCATATGTTAACAGCTGTTTCGTAATCTGTATTTAGATACATTACCGGTTTAGAATGTACTACACAGTTAAAAGTATGCATGTAAATACGTATAGTTGCATTGCAATATAATGAGCAAAATTCCGCATCAGAACACGTTAAATACCTGGCTTTGTTGAACTGTATTTAACTAGTTTTTAATAAAATTTCGGATAAACTGCTTAGCAACATATTTTACGGCTCTTTACATTCTTAGTTCAAAATCTAACGGGGCCAATTTTGGCTGGCATCCATTTGTAGTCAATAAATTAAATACCAGACAAG
>NC_042998.1:145440059-145445059 GCF_006345805.1 Octopus sinensis | reverse complement strand
TAAACAAAAAGGGAAGCAACTATGCTGCCATTTAGTCCTACAAAATTATAACTATGCCTCAAATAACGAAAAAGATCCACTCATGCATTTCATAAAATATTTAATTTAAAGATAGAAATATATTTTTAAATATCAGTATGTTACAAAATCAGATACTATTTTATTAGGTAACTTAATTTTATACACCGGTTTGTTGCAAAGTAAACATACGGTTGTTAGATTTACCGTAAGTTTGTTATGATTCAAGTACGCTAAGTTATAAAATATAAAATATTATTAATTTATATATTATAAATAAATCTCTTATTTTACTTAATAAATTTAATGCCATAATATACCAGTTTAGGCATTAATAATAGAAGGGGACGTACTAATGCAAACGCATATGAGAACATCACAGAAATTTTTAAAAAACTTATATTATAAATACTTAAGATAAAATGTGATAAAATAAATAAGAAGGAATAAATACGTTTATACACATATTATAAGTACAAACCAGTATATATGTATTCATATATTATTAAAATAAAATTAAAATAATGATAGATATGTATGTATAAAACTACCCTAGTATAAGTAAATAGTAAAAAATAAATAGATAACAAATTAGATGACTTGATATGTATGTAAAAATCTACACTTAAATAAGCAAATAAATAATAATTAGAAGACTAAATGCAGAGATAGATAACATTACAATAAATAAAAAAATAATAAAAGTGAATATATATGTTATTTGATGAAAGTAAATATGTATGGAAGGATAATTTAAAGTACAGATCCAGAGGACTATAGATATAAACTAAATATATAAGACTGGTAATATTTATAAAGCCAAATGTATGTAAATGAAAAAAATGAAAAAGGTTTATTAGTAAATAGCATAAGATACAAATTAAGGTGAGTACAAAAAAGACCCAATATACAATATAAACTGCCAAATAAACACATACAAAAAACCTATATTCTCAACCTAAACACAACCAACTCATAAAGGCTCTCATATATTACATAATATACAATATCATTACATTATCTAGAGCTAGGTATCTAACCAGGATATACATATATACTATGCAATATTAGAAAACTTCAAAAATCACATATTACAAGGCAAATACCAAAATGAATATGTATTTCATGTCATATTGCATTTCCCTTAAAAACAAACAAAAACCCACATATAAAAAAACAAGAAACAATAATACTAGACACATCTATTATTATTATACAAATGTAGCTATAAAAATTATAAAATTATAAATTTATAAGTTGCATACTTTAGAATTATAGAAGACCACAGGTATAGTTAGTTTAAAGAAGGGAGTTAAAAAATTAATTAATAGTGGAAGTGCTAAGTTCTATTTGAATCTAGAAAAGGTGAACGGTAGCCTATGAATGCAAAGAAGTTTTTTTCATTTATGTTGTTAATAATTTGCCGACCCGCTTTAATAATGAAAAAATTTCATTAATACATAGAGAGCATTTTTTATTTTTTTCCATTATACACAGGTGCTGAAGTTAGTATTTTCCAGTTTAATCTAAAATCTAAGTTCTTACTTTTAAGTTCCCAATGTATGCACTTAGCCCTGTAGAGTACATTCTATTTTTATTTCTAAAAGTATATCTGTGATAATTCAATCTTTGTTTTATTCTATTCATAGTTGCCCCGATGTACACCCTACTACTCAATTGTGTATCTACAGTGCATTGGTAAACTACCTCCTTCCTGAGGCATTGATTACCAACACACATTTATTTCTGTTTCTGAAATTACAAAGATTAACAGAATGAGGTATCTAAAATTGGTCCCCACCCCTATACTACCATTCACATTAAGAAGTGTTACAATTGTTATCATCATCCAAACCCAAAATCAACGAATGAGTTAATTTCACATTATTGGCTATTTCCTATCACTAGTACTAGTATTGGTAGTAGTAGTATGAACTATTACATTTATATTATCTCTAACAGGTACGGTGCACTCATATTAGTAAGGGGTTGTTCCATTCGTTCCAAGAAGTTTCTGTTCCTATTATTATTAAAGAGGGGCAAATTTCCATTGTCTAAATTCAATTTTCTATCCTTATAGAAGTGATCCAGTTTCCTGTTATTAAAAGAGGAGATAATGGTGGCGAGATTATGAGTAATGCTATATCCCACTCTAACAGTACCGTTGTTAATTAAAGACTAAATTTATTCTTATCCTTACCAAAATGCCTAAATATAACATTATGCAAAGCTCTCACTATGTTTGTTTTAATCTGCATTGCATATGGGATAATCAACCAGAGTGTATCCTTATCAGATTGGATTGCCTATAGAATTATTGTTTATTTGTAAAATCCTATTCCTAGACCAACCCATAGGATTACTATTCTTACCACTGTCATTGTTATATCTATCTATATCAATATTCCCAAGATTATTGCGCAAGTAAACTTTACCATTATCATGTCTACCATAAGTTTTAATATGTATATTATTATTAATATTACTACTATTACCCATATTATACAATAGATGAACTGATTGTTTGGCAATTTTTAACATCTATGTATTAGTCTTGTTGGGTACCTATCTAGCAGTATATTGGATATATATTATCCCATGGTGGGTTGAATTTTCAACCCCTATCTCATTTTATACATATTATATATATATATATATATATATATATATATATATATATATATATATATATATATATATATAGTAAGATAAACGATAAATTAATATTATGATTATTAAATACGCTTTAGCATAGGTGGCTACAGCAGATAAAAACCAAAAAGATAGAATACATATTTAAGGGTGCAAAATAGCACCTACAAATGCCGGAAATAATAGTTAAATATTTAACTTTAATAGCCACACAAAATCACAAATCTCATGAGATGTTCAAAGGGACTGCAAGCGGCAAGCTACATCTTTCTCCAGCGAGATAGAACTATATCTATCTATCTATCTATCTGCCTATATATATATATATATATATATATACAAAATAAGAAAATGGAGGAATACACTTTAATCAATCATCAACTACCAGATAATACCCATTCACATAATTTATTAACCAACTACATAGGAACATCAAGATCAAACACAATAATACAGAACAAAACAGTACACATCAATGAGTAATATGATACCATAAGTACAATACGTATAAATAAATATAAATATAAATATAAACTAGATCTTACAGCTGTTTCAGCCATGTAGATAGGAATATCTCATTATGCTCATATTAGCCAGGTGTGTTAAGGTAATATGTGGTTATAAATGAGATACTTACATATATATCCCAAAGCCTCTTCAGAGATTATAAAGTACAATTCAAATATGAATATAAGAGAAGGTACACATATGCAAAAATAAGTACATATACATAATATACACAAACATATAAGTGCATATACACATGTAAGTATCTCATTTATAACCACATATTACCTTAACACACCTGGCTAATATGAGCATAATGAGATACTCCTATCTACATGGCTGAAACAGCTGTAAGATCTAGTTTATATTTATATTTATTTATATTTATTTATACGTATTGTACTTATGGTATCATATTACTCATTGATGTGTACTGTTTTGTTCTGTATTATTGTGTTTGATCTTGATGTTCCTATGTAGTTGGTTAATAAATTATGTGAATGGGCATTATCTGGTAGTTGATGATTGATTAAAGTGTATTCCTCCATTTTCTTATTTTCTATTATGAATTTGAGGTAAAACATTTTACCTCCGCCCATATAATACAACAAATGAATTAATTGCATTGCAATTCTTAGCATTTATGTATTACCTTTACTGGTGCTTTACTGGCAGTATATTGGATATATGTTATCCCATAAAGGGTTACACTCACAACCCCTATCTCACTTTATATATATATATATATATATATATATTATATATATATATATATATATATATATATATGCTTAGAAATAAGAGCTAAAAATATTACTCGAATAGCTACACAAAATCACTAACCTCATGAGATGTTCAAAGAGACTGCGAGCGGTAAACCACAACATCTTTTCTCCCGCGAGATAAAATTCGCTGAATTAAATGATTTGATATGACCCTATCATTTGATTTCGAAATTTAACCAATAAAGTTTCGTGTCTCCTCGGGAGAATCCACAAATCTACTCCGGGTTAAAGAGATAGCTTGCTTCCCATTAGCTCATGAGGGGTTCCGCTGAGGATATATATATATATATATATATATATATATATATATATATATATATATATATATATATATATATATATATATATATATATGTATCTATGTATCGATGTATGCGAGAGAGGGAGAGAGATAGACAGACAAATAGATAGATAGATAGATAGATAGATAGATAGATAGATAGATAGATAGATAGATAGATAGATAGATAGATTCAATAAAATTTATAACCGAGGGTTAATTCAAGCAAAGGTACTGCAGTCATACTCACTCTTTTAGACATATCCACATGAGAAATTTGACTCAAATGTCCGAATACGTATGGCAATTAAAAGAAATTATTTTCAATTATAACGTCAAATAGAGCGTTACAAGGTGTGATATATATCCCTGTTATATTTCACACGGCTGTTGTTGTGACGTAGTGATGTAAGCAGGTGTTTATGTTGCCTTGAAGTAGCTAATGTTTTGTTGCTTTGTCGTTCTTTCTCAATTACCATTCCTCTCTGATCCGGCGAACACTATGCGTTTGTTATTGAAATGCATGGTTGTTGCGAAACTCCAAATCCTATTTAAAGTCATTGTCTCTAAATTTTTAGAACGAGGGACACTTTGAAACAAGGTATTTCATAACTGTGTCACACCACAACTACCTGATTAACTATAGCGGCAAATAAACTCCTAAACAGAGGACTGTCTTTCTCACTCATATACCTACTTGGTATTTGAATGTAAGTATAAGACTCAGATACATATATATATATATAATATATATAATA
>NC_042998.1:145422559-145435059 GCF_006345805.1 Octopus sinensis | reverse complement strand
GATTGAATTTGTTTTGTGTTTTTTCCTTCAACTTTAAATCCTGTAACATTTTGAAAATATCTCTCTCAAAGGTTTTAGTTGTTTATTCCCTGATGGACATCTAGTTCTCAGGTCCTAATTTATTGCTTTCGTTCTGTCTATTTTATTAATTTTGTCAAAAGAGAATGCCTTCCTTTTCATTCTTTTCATTAGATTTTCCAGACTATATATTTTTCATAAACTGTTTGTAAGGTTAACCTATATTCTTGGCTCATGTGCCAATCGGAAGTATGCTTATTACTTTAGTTATGCTTGGAGGTAATAAAGATGAGTTTAATAAAAAAAAAATATGGACTATAGAATCTAAAAATTATGGATATATAAATCTAGCTTTATAAGATGCTATCTACGTTGAAAGTCAACAGAGTTTGCTTTAGAAGCTTTGAGATGTATTGAAAGATACAGATAAGGAAATAATTTTATACTCAAACGCAGGATACTGCTAATAATATAGCACGAACAGAATAAACTATACATATTATGCAGAACAATCTGTCGGCGGCCAGCCATGAGACTCAAACTCACATCTTTCAATACATCTCAACGCTTCTAAAGCAAACCTGTTTGTTGACTTTCGACGTAAGTTGAATTTAACGTACGATATAAAACTAGATTTATATATCCTAAATTTACAGAAGAATTTGTGGTTGGGGCAGTTTAGCTTAATGGCAAAAAAGCACTTGACGTGTAATCACAGGGTTATGAATTCGTGTCTCATGTTTGGCCGCCGACAGATTTTTCTGCAAAATATGGATAGTTCATCCTGTTCATGCTATATTATTAGCATTATCCTGTGTTTGAGAATAAAATTATTTCCTTATCTGTATTTTTCAATGTATCTGAACGCTTCTAAAGCAAACGTTTTTTGCTGACTTTCAACGCAAGTTGAATTTATATATAATTACTTGTTTCAGTCAATAGACTGTGGCCATGCTGGAGCACCGCATGCACACACACACACACACTCACACACACATATATATATGTCAGTATGTATATATGTACGTGTATATATATAAAGATATATATATACCAGAGTAAGCACATGAATGTGAAACAAGGTGGAAAAAGAAAGTACTCGAATACCGGAGGTAGAGTAATATGCTTTATTATTAAAGCTCACAAAGAACTTACTCAGAGTTTCGCGTTCCCGTTCGTCGGACAATTTGGTTTAAGAATGGAACAAAAAAGTAATGTTATACTTATAAATATCCTTTTTACTATAGACACAAGGCCTGAAATTTTGGCGAAAGAGGCCAGTCGATTAGATCGACTCCAGTACCAACTGGTACTTCATTTATCAATCCTGAAATGATGAAAGGCAAAGTCGACTTCGGCGGAATTTAAACTCAGAATGTAGCAGCAGACGAATTACCTCTAAGCATTTCGCCTGGCGTGCTAACGATTCTGCCAACTCGTTGCCTTGTTATATTTATAGATATACAATTTACATTGACAGATACATATTTGAAAATTTGTTTTGTTTCATTTGTCCTTTCACCTAACGCGTTTTTAAGAACCGGTAATGTACATAAAATTAAAATATTACGATTTAAAAATCATATGTAAAATCGAAGAAAACCTTAAATCAAAATTAACTTTAGTTAGAAGGAAAAAACATGTATACCCAGAGTAAATAATTAATGGCAAATTGAATTTAAAAATATAAGAAATATTCACTTACATAAATAAATACACGTACAAGCGTATACAAGGCATTCACTTATACACACAAAAATACATACATATATACACTAAACATACAAATGTTGATACATACATATATACAAACATATACAAGAAAAATATAAATGTGAATATATATGCTTATGTATATACAGGTATCTATATACACATCATACGTGAGTATATTTTAAATGCACAGCTTAGTTGTTGCAAGTTAGAGAAAGACCGTTAGTTCTTAAAAAGACCGGTAGCTGAAAGGACCAATGAAACAAAACCAATGCTCAAATGTATATTTGTCAATGTAAATTTTATATTTATAAATACAACATAAATGTTTTGTTCCATTCTTAACCAAAACTGTCCGATGAACGGTGTGTGTGTGTGTTTACATACACACGTTTGAAGTGTTAGCATGTTAAGTTTCGTTTTAATGTTCTTCCTACTTATTGGCGAGAAAGAATACCTGAAAAGATGATATAATGTATACAAGGAGAATACAATATTTAATCATGTTAAGACATGCAATGATAAACCTAAGAAATGAAACATTTTGATAAGATTCAGTAATCTTGGAATTTCTTCAAAACCATTCTCAACGGCAAGACTTGAAGTCCGAATATCAACTCAGCATATTAGAACACCTTTTATTGAATCCATTTTAATCTAGTGTCTACAGTAAATGCAATAGAAAAATAATAGAATTACCTAAATGGTTCCGAACTACCTAGAGCTTCTTGGTCATACTCAAACCTATCATATTACATTAGATAAGAGCTATCATCCATTAGCATTTAGAGAACGTCAACTAACGGACTTGGTTCAGTTTTTATCGGAACACACGGTAAAACAAATAGCTCGTAAAACAAAATGATTTTAGAAATGTCCATACAATAGTAACTTTAAGTAGGATTGATGTATCTAAGTAATGTCCATGAATCATTGAGGTATTACTACTAGATAACGCCCCTGAATGCAGTTGGACGACTTAATAAAATATGAAATGAAAGTTTATTCGCGCGAAAACGGAACAGCTAAAAGTAAAGCTATGTAATATTTAAAAAGAGAGAAATATTCTGCATCGTTGACTGTCTTAGTTATAAATACAATAAAGCATATTTAGAATTAGAAAACGAATCACTCCCTATCACTCCCCCAACTTTCGAAACACACAAATGTCATAAATACACAAATTCCCCACGTACATCTGGCCAAAACATTTCGATTATATAATGGCCTTCAAAACAAAGCCAGTTCCTCTTTAAACAAATGTCAGATTTATAAATTTATTTCATCTTAACATCAAAATGTAAGAATTTATTCTTGTTCTATATTCTAATGATTGAACTTTCTGAGGCTGTCCATCAAATTAGAGAACCTGTTTCTTTAGGTTTCTTTATGTATTTGAGAGAAGAGACAGAACCCAGCCTCTTTCTACAATCTTCCTGAATAGTAAATGTTTTTCAGCAATAACGTATCGATTCATTTTTAATAAGTTAGGGTTGATTCGAAGGCGAATATCTGATCTTGTTTTCCATCTTCGGAGAAAACCTCCGATGTGTTTTCACAACATGCAATTCACCGGTATAAGGGTAGATTGAGATACGGCAGTGTTTTGACCTTAATGTGTGTTTCCTCAGTCAAGCCACCCGACCAGACCGATGAATTTTTAAAAAGCTTTCTTTATGCAAATCAGCAAAACAAATTATTTGCTGATGCGTGTTGATGTCTAACAAACTGATGATAATTCAGGGGTTCACGTAGAACAGCAAGAATCCAATGTTGGAATCTGCCAAAACATATTGAGAATGAATTGATACGTTACTGTTTGGATTCATGTTGTTCTGCGTGCTTACTACGAATTTATTAAATGTTTTCCCGTTTTCTTTTTTCATTTTTCGCTTTTTTTTTATTTGTAAAATTGATTATAATCCCTACAGTTCGCTCATTCATCATGTCAACTTGGAAAACTTAATCTTGGTGTAGCCTATGTAGATTATGTCATCTTGCTAGTCTCCATTGGTTTGTATAACATGCAGTCATAATTTTATTCAATTCAGTTGGTTGAAATAGAAACCATCTGCCAATTTTGCAATTTACGGAAGTGAATTACTCCTTACTTGTGGCATGTATTTACAGATAGGTGGAATTAACTAACAGAGTCTGATCTCTAAGCTTATTAGACTATATCCTGTCAAGCCAGCCAACTGTACTCTACCTCTACTAGAAGTTTATTTTGACTGATTGCAATATTTGCTGAAGTTTGTGGTTCTAATAACAAAGGTTTCAGTAAATTAGAGACTCGCGCATGGTTCTGTGATTAAGAAGCTCGCTTTGTAGCCACGTGGTTTCGAGTTCAATTCCCATTGCATAGCACCTTTGGGGAGTGTCTTCTACTATAGCCCAGGGGCGACAATTTGGTAGAGAAAATCAGTGGAAGTTTGTCATGTGTGTGAGTGTGTGTGTGCGTATGTGTGTGTATGAATGTGTGTGTGTCTTTGTATGTGTTTATCCCTCATATACATACAAATTTGACAATTTGATCTCTTTACGTTCCTGTTGATCTCTTTACGTTCCTGTAACTTTGCGGTTTGGAAGAGGAAAGCGCTAGAATAAGTACCGGACTTTAAAATAAGTACTGAGAATGATTGAAACAAGTCCAATGATTGAAACAAGTAAAAGAAAAAACAGTTTAGAACTGTGTCCCTGAAAGTGAAACGAAATATGGGTAACAGAAGGAAACGTAAATGATGAGAGCGCTTTGGAGTAGGATAGAAATGGCAAGTAGTAGTAGTAGTAGTAGTAGTAGTAGTAGTAGCAGCAGCAGCAGCAGGGTAGGTGTAGATAAAAGAAACGTCCTGTACCTCACAGGGCATAAGTTGAACACGGATGTCTTCGATTTCATAGTGTCACGACCAGGAGTGAAAATACAGGGATTCATTTCTGCCCATCGTATTTAATACCGACGGAAACTGATTGAAGTGGCTATACCAGGGTTCAAACCACAATCGGAACTCATCTTACAGACATCTCACCAATAATCTATAATACAAATAAGCAACTTTGTGAAAAGACATTTTTTTTCACCGTCGATACAAATTTAGCACCGTTGAAAATTAAATTTTATATTATTATTGACCCCGTTGCCTAACGAACACTGATTTTTCATTATGTTGCGTCACATTATTAGCAATAATGTACATTAAATGCCCTACTAACTTTATTTTAGCTTGCAGTTATGACTCTTTGATTAAAAGTAAAGTCAACCAATATGTCAACCGTCTCAATCAACTAGATATAATACATAAGATGTAACAAAATTGTATACGTCTAGTTTTACCAGAATTTGTTCATGAACAGTGATCTAGGTGTCAACTGTAGTGTGATAACCAACCACATTTGCTGTTAAGTGTTTTAAAGGGCAATAAATTGATATAATTTCCAGAATATGAATTTATTTATTTATAGATTGTCTAGTCTAGTCTGGAGTTAATAAGACTGGTGAAGCCATTGAAAAGAAAAAAGACAGAGAAAAAAAATGATCTAAGGTGATATCATTAGTGTGGGTATGAAAAGGTTTGAAAGTGATAATGACCAGATAATGTAGAAAATGAAAAAAATATCCTGAAAATGATGTATCTTAAAGAAAAGTTTGATTTGAAGAGATAATAGTTTTTTTTTTTACGAAGCACAGCAGATTGTTGTTTTAATATGGTACTGGCGAGTAAACGACAATATTATACCATGTTTAGGAACAAGATGGTATGATCTCAACAGACGAGTCCAAACTGGATGAAGAAACTCTGAATTAAATATCACTCTTCAGGGGTGTACCAGTAAATTAGCTGGCTTTAATGAGTACAGTTTCATTCCAGACAAAGTTACTTTCTAGAAACTGTCAGAAATTTGTTCTTTATCCACTTAACGTTAGAGACATCGAATCGAAATGAAGTTCTGCTCTGTTGGACACTTGGAGGTTTGTGAGGTAATTACATTTTCATTTGGGGTCGGCTATAACTTAAAATTAAAAAGTTTAGCGAGAAAACTAAGTGATTTGGGTTGCACTTCGGGCAACAGTTTTCTGCAATAACACAAGGCTGACAAAGTCTTGTGAATAAATTTAGCAGACGGAAACTGTGCAGAAACCTTTCATATATATGTGTGTGTATTTGTCCTCCACCACTGCCTGACAACAGACAAAAGATTCCGGTAGACTAAGCGCCAAACTTTAAATAAGAACACAAATGGGATTTAAAATTAACGACAGCTGTTTCGGTAGAATTTTATTTATGTCTTCATAAATTACATCATAGCATATAACCAGCCATACTCAGGTAAAATTTTAATCAGATATCAAACCAATATGAAGAATCCAACCAACCTCGCTGCAATTACCTGTCATTAAACATATATCAATATGTTTAAAATTTTACTTGAAGACGGTGGTTTTTTTCTTATGATGTAATCAATGATTACATAAACAAAACTCTACCAAAACAGCTGTTGTAAATTTTAAACCGCATTTGTGTTTTTTAATACCTACGCCGCACCTAAAACCAACCCTAAGTTGGATTTACTGTTTAAATTGGATCTAGTACTTACGTATCTACAGTATCTTACCAATACCTGATATCTTGGTTGTTTCACCTCAATGTAAAGTCTAGCCATCTCTGGCGCCTTACCTGTTGATATATCTAGATTCTATTGAATCCGATCACTAAGCTATGTCCGTTTATTATTCGCTTCGTTATGAATATTATTTCGTTTGTATATTGTATATTGTATAAAACATATTTATTTTATGTTTGTACGTTCACTTTCTGTTTAATCGCTATTTCCGTTCAATCGCTATTTCCCGGCGTCTTCTCGTCACTGACGCCACCAAAGGGGAACACGATAATCGTTAAAGGCATGAAATGGCTGAGATCCTTTGGGCGATAACTGACGAAGATTGGCGACATTCTGTGTGTTTCCCATTTGTTTCCTTTCTTTGTGCTTATATATATTATGTTTTTAAACACACACACATACACACGAACACACACACACACATATATATATATACAACATCTCACAAATATATACAACACACACATACATACATACACACACACACACACACACACACACACACACATATATATATATATATATATATATATATATATATATATATATAACTCCTCGCACAAATCAGATATGGCAGTACCATGAAAACAAAAATGAAATATATTGTTTTTTATGGAGAAATTGTAAACAATAGATTCCAGACTATTCTTTATTTGCCACTTATAGAAGAATACAAGAAAGTGAAAGTAGAGCAAAACCATTTCTGGTTGAATTTATATAGTTTATAATTGCATATGCTTCTCAACAAGTGCGAAACTGTTTGTTGAAGAAACGTTTAAGAAAGTCTGAGAGCAGCAGAAACATCACAACAGACATCATAATAAGAAACAGGAAAATATAAGAGAACGTTTGAAGTAGTTGAGTCGAAATAAGAATAAGACAAATTTTGTTGTAATAACAAATAAAGTGAAACAACATAGCAGACAAAGTAAGAGAATTAAATTTGGAGTGACGAAATATAAGACATTGCCTAAAGTGAAAGACCCTCGAGAATTACATACATAGATACATGTGTGCGTGTGTGTGTGTGTGTGTGTGTGTGTGTGTGTGTGTGTGTGTGCGTGTGCGTGCGTGTGTGTGTGTATGACTATATGAAATATAGGATTTGAAAAGACATAAATATGTGGAATAATAATAATAATAATAACTATAGCAAAAACAACAATAATGATAATGATGACGATGATGATGATGATGATGATGGTGATGATGATGAAGATGATGATGATGATGGTGGTGGTGGTGGTGGTGATGATGATGATGATAATGACAACGGTGACGATAACGATGATTTTGTGAGAAACTTGAGTGTTCGATAGAGTTGTTACAAGAAGTTTGTCAGACTCACTAGGAAATTTTTAGAGAGTTGAAAAGAACAAATAATAGTGTTTCACTGGTACTTAATTTATTGACCCCGAAAGTATGTAAGACAAAATCAACCTCGGTGGAATTTGAACTCAGAAGACGGGCGAAATGCCGCTAAGCATTTTGCTCTTCTTGATTGTTCTGTCAGTGTTGACTGAAAAACCCCGGATGATAGTGACATTTTTACCTCCAGCGACTGGCTCAGGATGACGTTCAAACCAGTAAGCAGGAGTGCTGATTTTGTAAGGTTTACATATTTTCCAATGTAAATACTGTCCTACCCTGTCGTGGCGATTTTGTATTCGCTTGGTGTCAGCACAGGACATCCCGAAACAAGATGTTTCGTCAGATGTTTCGTAGAATCCGCATTTAGGATCAGAACCGTTTTGAAGAACGTTAGCCTGGTACTTTTTCATAAGCAAGCCTTGATTTTGTGCCGCCAATATGAAACCTTCAGTCTTTGCTTCAGTTCTGAGCTTCTTAGCCACTGATTGCTTGATCTACATCAGCATTTCGATTTCGAAGTATATAATGTCCATGCAGAGGCTTCTGGCTCCACCGCTCCTCAATTTGTTTCTGCCCGTTCTTTATTGCAGTCTATTTGATCCGTTTTGCTTGTTTTGTTTGTTTTTGGTGGCAGTGGTTTAAGGTTCTTCCTCTACTTCAGGGTTATTATCACTTCCCTTTCGAATTTGCAAGCTTCCTTGATAACAGAATGTGATCTTTTCCTGCTTTCGTGTTAGCACACAAGCTGCAACATCCAGTCCTCTGTACTACATGTTCATTGACATTGTGGAGGTCTTATAGCTCAGTTTTACCTGCATCATTCCTCTTCCCCCATTACTTCTAGGTAGGTACAGATCAACGTCTGCTTTTGTGTGGTGCATGTTCTTAGATGTTAGTAGTCTTCTTTTCTTCCTGTCCAGGCGTTGGAGCACTGTAAGTTTCCAGTTAATAATAAAACTGTATTGGACTACTGTAAGTGTCAGGGTGTTAATGACTTCGATGCGATTTTGGAGTCGAATTCAGTTTTTAGTATGAGTCATATTCTCCTCTCCTGTAATACTCTTATTCTTTCCTTCATAGTAGCATGTTATGTACCATCTCCTTCGTTTGACATGGATTGACTACAGGAAAGCGTTTGATAGTGTCCCACATAATTAGAAAATCAAGGCCCTTGAGATATATAAGATCCTCTCCTGTCGTCTCCAAATCCTTACAAGGTAGCAATGCAAGTGGAATACACGTCTCCTTCTAAACCATAGTAATGGGATGAGCCAATCTAACAACATCAACATCGAACGTCGCATCTTTTAAGGTGACTCCCTTTCCCCATTACTCTTTTGCATGGCACTGATCCCACTCTCAAACGAACTGTGTAATACCAGGTATGGGTTCAAAGTGTATAATATTATAGTAAACCATCTGTTTGCTAGAAATGACGAAGAACTAGTAGGGCTGTTAACAACTGTTAAAGAGTTCAGCAATGACATCGGGATGGATTTTGGCCTTCATAAGTGTACTAAAGCAATTTTTGTAAGAGGCAAACTCAAGCAAACAGCTTCCATTAAATTAGATACCGACATTACCATCAAGAAGCTTGACCCACAAGAAATTTATTATTATTATTATTATTATTATTATTATTATATTATTATTATTATTATTATTATTATTATTATTATTATTATTATTATAATAATAATAATAATAATAATAATAATAATAATAATAATAATAATAATAATAATAATAATAATAATAATAATAATAATAATAAGAAGAAGAAGAAGAAGAAGAAGAAGAAGAGCAACAACAAGAATTCCTTCTACTGTAGGTACAATATTGATTGATATTTATTTTATCGACCACGAAATGATGAAAAGCACAAGCATTTTGCCTGACATGCTTAACGATTCTGCCAGTTTGCAAACCTAATAATAACAACAACAATAATAACAGCAGCAGCAGTAGCAGCAGCAGCACCAGCAGTAGTAGTAGTAGTAGTAGTATAGTAGTAGTAGTAGTAGTAGTAGTAGTAGTAGTAGTAGTTTTTTCAACTATTACTATTAATGATATTGGTTTCACATTTTGGCACAAGGCTAGCAAATTAGAGGGAGGGGGGAAAGTCGATTACATCGAACCCAGAACTCAAACTGAGAACAAATGATTTTGTACGAAGAAGCGATCTAGCTTCTAAAAAGGTTCTGTATTTAAGAGAACCACCAAAGTAACGTTAGTTAGCTATGTCGAAAGTTAACTAATCTCAGAATGATCTACCGGGTACCATAAAAGTGTGTTTGGTACTGATTATATCAATTTACACCACTATCTTTGAATTTAAATCAGATCTAATGAAGCTACTTAAATGAGGAAATGCAATATCTTATATTGAGTTAATCAAGATATCAACTAAGAAAGAATAATATACAATACGTTAGCATTTTTGGATTTATGGTAAAGAGCTTTTATGCTTTTATCCAAAAGCAAAATTTGAAAGATTGTGATCACACATGAGCCTTTGTTAAAATCAAGATTGAATCCAAACTCTTGATATAATGATGTCTAGATATATTTTTGCATTTAGACAGCTTTTATCGTTTCGCTTTACGATACACTGTCCTCAGTCTCTCTCTTCCTGTCTATTCTATCTCTATATCTCACTATTCATGTATGTATGTATGTATGTATGTATGTATGTGTATGTATGTATGTATGTATGTATACATGCATGCGTGAATGTTTGTATGCATCTATATATGTTTGTATGTATGTTTATAAGTGACTATGTATATATGTATGCGTGTATGTATGAATGCATGTACGAGTATGTATATATACGCATGCATGTCTATATGTATATATTATGTATGTGTGCATATGTATGTGTATATGCATGTATGTGTATATATATATTTATGTATGAATGTATGTATAAATGGATGTATATATGTACATGTATGTGTATTATGTGTATATATATCTATGGATGTATGTATATCTGTATGTACATGTGTATGTGCCTCCAGAAAGAAAGTTTCGTCTTTACAAACAGTTATACAACATCAGAATTGTATAAATATGAATGTAGTTGTGTATAAGTTGAATATAAGATACCCGTAGAGTGTGCATAACATTATGTAATGTGTACATATCATGTGCTTTCTAAAAGAAACACTTAAAATACACATATACATCGACGCACATACATACATGCTCCAATACTGTCGCTCAAATATCACCGACATTTACACACATGCGCATACATAAGCACACAGAGACAAGTACCCGCACGCAGGCGTGCGCACACTCAAACACATACCCATACACACACATACGCACACGCGTGCGCATACACGCACGAAAACACACACGCATATAAAACATTTATATACATATAAGCATACACAATCAGACACAAACACAGAAACGTACATACATATATACAGAAACACATACGTGCACACACACGCACTATGACAAATACATATACACACAAACACACATACACAAAAACATTTACATATAATATGGCAGTCCCGGTTGGGGCGAATGCTACTGTTGTTTAGCCCTAGGAAACATCATCTCCAGTTGGCTATACGACACACTATCTGTGTCCTTATATATTCGAACAGATCCCAACCGAAACTGCACTATTATATTGGCAAATAACCTTTACTTTGAAGTACTGTTGCTGTATATCTCTCGTTGGGAGACTTAGAAGTAATAATGTTTCTATTTAGTAGATCAGTGATTATGTATCACTCTGAAAATTATATATTTTCGAACGGACATTTTAGCAGCGCCACCCTCAGCCGAGTGATTATTCCGTGCCAAAAAAGGGAAATAAACCTTATACCACGGTCCACAGATATTACTCTATGCTGGCGTGAGGATGCTGAACACCCCGGTCCGAAAATATAAGGACGCAGATAAATTGTCGTATAGCCAGCTGGAGACGATGTTTCTTGGGCCTAAGCAACAGTAGCATTCATCCCAACCGGGACTGCCATATTTTATTGGCAAATAATCTTTACTTTAAAGTACTGTTACTATATGTTTCTCGTTGAGAGATTTAGAAATAATAGCGTTTCTATATATATATATGTGTGTGTGTGTGTGTGTCTAATATATATATATATATATATATATATATATATATATATATATATATATATATGTACATATATATATATACGTACATACACACAAGCAAGCATCCATATATACATGTGTATGCATATATACATATCTATACATAGATAGATAAATAGTACATAGACACGTACATACAAACAAGCACGCATACATGTATATATGTGTATGCATATATACATACATGCATGCACATATATTGGCATATATATGTATATGTGTATGTATATATATATATATATATATATATATATATATATATATATATGTATATATGTGTGTGTGTGT
Source organism: Octopus sinensis (assembly GCF_006345805.1). NCBI lineage: Eukaryota > Metazoa > Mollusca > Cephalopoda > Octopoda > Octopodidae > Octopus > Octopus sinensis. The sequence goes on along the minus strand of NC_042998.1, from coordinate 145,422,900 downwards.
GTGTGTGTGGTGTGTGTGTGTGTGTGTGTGCGTGCGTGTGCGCGTGTGTGTGTGAGTGTATACAGTGTGAGGTGCATGTGTGAGCACATAGATAAAAGCAATGGAAGCAGGTATTAAAATTAAGACTTAGTCTGCTGCAAGCGATCTGTTGTATTCTACTTTATTTTTTCTGAACAGAATTTCAGCATTTCGCCTCATGTTCCATTGCTGGCGGGAACATATATCAAACACTGTAGGTAAAGATGACTGGAGATTAAAATCTATTGATAGATACCTTACTATCACATACGATCTTACGTTCATACCATCACGTTCGTACAATTAACTCTATTCATCGTTCG
>NC_042998.1:145402559-145420059 GCF_006345805.1 Octopus sinensis | reverse complement strand
GACAAGACCCTTCGAGGCGGTGTTCCAGCAAAGTCGCAATGCCGCAGTCCTATAACAGAAACAAGTAAATGATAAACAATAAAAAAAATCACACCGAATTTGATATAGAAATAAAGAAACCGATTGCGTAAGATAACGAATGGGGAGCTTGATTTTCTTGTTATTAAGCGAGAAATATCTTAAAATGTTACATCAGGGATCACCTGCTTAGTTGTGCATAGAAACAGATGTTATCGGTTGTAATATGTGTGTTAGAACAAACACTTCAAAGGAGATAATGATGACACGGCGAAGAAGAATAACTGTATATTCTTCAAATGGAAAGGCTGATTACAGAGAATACTGAAGATTTGATGTGAAAGCAGGCATATATTATTGATTATACAGTTTGGGAGCAATAGGAACCGGCAGATTGTTGTTGTTGTTAGTGATAGTGGGATGTTGTTTAACACCGAGTCAGGCCTTGACGGACAGGCTAATGATCTAAGGCATTCCAGTCCTGACCATTTCGTTGATTTTCTTGTATATAGGAAACACAGAACCACTTTATCCAGCGCATTACTTTTTCTTCTTTTTTTTAAGAGTCGAAATTGCGGTTTAGAAGATTTTGGCTGCTATTTCTAACCGGTAAGGAAGTTACATAAAAACTCTCGTTGGTTCTAGGTATGGAAGTAATAATAAAATAATAAATGCTAATTCTAAGTTGTAAGTTATCAGATGTCCAATGTTCTAAAAAGATAAAAGCAATTTGTTCGATGCACCAAAAGATATCTTAAGTAGTTGGCTGTCACATAATAACATGACATGAATTTAGAGAGAACCATATTTATTACAAAATGAAAAAAATGGTGAATTAGCATTCATTAACATATATTAGCATTTATTAACATACATTAACGTTTACTGGATTAATAAAACCTATTTCAATTGCAACAGCTGATTTTACATAAAAAAGAAAGCAGCATTAGCTATGCATGTATGGCTGTGTGGTTAATAACTTCGCATCTGGCTTCGGGTTCCATTGCTCTTTGTGACATCTCAAACAAATATCTTTTACCATAGTCATGGAAATCATCAATGTCTTGTAGCACAGAGACTGTGTGAAATCTCGTCAACGGAATCGCTTTGTTTTGGTTTGATATTGCCGCCTGGTTCTTTTTGAGGTGCCCTTAGTAAACTCCATTCCGTCACAAGCATTCTGCCTAGATCTCCGTTATGAGGACACCTTTCTCCCATTCTTGCACCAGTCTAGGAGATCATGCCCATCATGATATTCTTTTTGTAGTCACTTACGCTACAGTGGCTTGAGGCCACAGTAGAGTAAGTGACTACAAAGAAGGAAAAGAAGGGCTTACAAATTCAAAATAAATCAATTAACAGAAAGCTTAAAGGACTGATTATCTTAGACTAGAGGAAAACAATACGATAGTATTGAGTTTCTGAAAGCAACAGTTTGAGGAAAGGAGATATTAGAACAAAAGCATTTATGACTAACAGGAAGTTCGATAGAGGAAGGACACACTTGGAAAAAGAAGTGGATGACAGGTTTAAATGTCTTGCTTAAAACATTAAAAAGAAAATTGATATAAGTAATTTGGAAATGTAGTCAATGCTGGTTAGATGAAATATATAAACAAACTACCGAGTCTGCCGTGCAGTGGGTAGAGTAAACTAAATTGAGACTTTCAGCAACGAATCGTCACCCCAGGAATCTAAATGTTACACAGAAACAAACTAGTTTGAAACAGCTATTCTATTTACCGTAGGGTAGATTCATAATTTAAGGCGGCCAATTAGAAAATCCGTTACAATGGCGGATAGATTTCTGTATGGTAACTGTTACGGCTCTCTACGTTCTGAGTTCAGATCCTGCTGCAGTCAAATATGCTTTCATCTTTCCAGGAGCGAGAGATAAACTACCATTACTGGAGTCAATTTTTTTTTTTTTTTTACTTTCTCTCACTCTTTATTTTTGTCTGTCTGTCTTTGTTCTGAAAGAAATCAGCTGTGATATGATCAAGAAATATATGGGCTCCACCAGGTCTCAAAATGCCCAAGATATTCTGTATGTCAGCACGGTATTCTTGTAGCTCTATCAAGAAGATAACTCAAGGCAAGATTCATAATTACAGAGAACAAAACGCGATCTTTTCTTTTTTCATAAATCGGACGAAAATTTTAAATATAATAGATATGACGCTTTTTAAAAAAACATTTACTTGACACGGATACGATCACACTTACCTATATCACGTTTGAACACTTAGTTGAATTAAATGGAATGTGTCATTAAGAGATGAGTATCTTCAGCAATAATTACTAGTTACACTGCGAAAAGATATTGTAATATTAACGGCAGACATTTTGAACAAGACTCGAAGTTGGGAGTAGAAGTGTGAAAATTAACACGATATTACCACTATAGATAATGAAACACCTATATGCCACGAAAAAGAGATTATCGGACACATACGTGTTCATGACAAAACTATCATCACCAGTCGCGTTGTGTTTTAATCAATTCAGGTTTACCCTTATAACGCTTTACATATTCAGATATATCGAATAGATACATCGAAATACCAAGGAAATACATCGAAATACCAAGGAATCAAGAGAGTTAACCCAACAATATTTTAGAGCTAGTTTTCTGTCTTCTCTAGCAGAAGATTTCTATTGAGAGAAAAAAAAACGGAAAGGAAAAAAGTCAAATTAAAAATAAGGTAACAAGAAAAAACTTCCATTTACATAAAGAAATGTGTCTATTAACAATGGGAGAAACCATATCTCAAACTGCTTTGTTACAAGATATTCCTTCATTAATTTTTTTTTTTTTCATTTTTCGTTCTCTTCGATCATTTTTTAAATTCAAAATGGTGGCACTGCTTCTATTATTCTTATCTTACTTTAATTCTCAGTTACAGGGTTTCTCATTACTTTTTGCACTTTTCCATTGCCTTTTATCACTTTCGAATAATAATAATAATAATAATAATAATAATAATAATAATAATAATAATAATAACAATAATAATAATAACAATAACAATAATAATAATAATAATAATAACAATAATAATAATAATAATAATAATAATAATAATAATAATAATAATAAGAAGAAGAAGAAGAAGAAGAAGAAGAAGAAGAAGAAGAAGAAGAAGAAGAAGAAGAAGAAGAAGAAGAATGGTTTCAAATTTTGGCACAAAGGAGGCAATTTGGAGGAGGGGAGGCAGATCGATTACATCGATCTCATTACTTGTTTGGTACTTATTTTTACCGACCCCGAAAAGATGAAAAGTAAAGCGTGCCTCGTTGAGATTCGTACTAAGAACGTAAAGAGCCGGAATAAAGGTTACCAGGCATTTTATCCGACGTACTAAGGATTCTGCCAGGTCACCGACCTAAAGACAATAATAGTAATTATTTCCATTTGACGGATATTTGTCCTCATCTTTTTAACAACGTTTCGGCTGGATTCTCATTCCTAAGGTATTTTTCGATTATTATTATTATTATTATTATTATTATTATTATTATTATTATTATTATTATTATTATTACTATTACCATTCAGGTCTCTATCTGGAATCGAACGATCTTAACCGCTACACCATATGCTTGTGGACAATTATGGAGTGAATTTTAGGGCTTATAAATCTCCTATCCTTCCTTAATACCGGTTCCCATATGCTGCTCATATCTGCACTCGGTCTGCTTAGGAGGTTCTTATATCCTAGCATATGTGCTGCTTCTTTTAGTTTTTCGTATTTTCCAGGGGTGTTCTCTGTCTATTATTTTAACTTCATCCCACAGGGAGAGGTAGTCTCCATTTTTACATACATGAACAGCTGTACCCGATTTATCAATATCTCCTCGTGTCACAGCTTTGCGATGTTAGTCTACCCTTATTTTGAGGGAATGGCATGTTTCGCCTTTGTATAACCTACCACAGTTGAATGGGATGGAGTACACGCAGTTTTTGATCAAATTCTCTTCTATTAATAATTTTACTCGATGGAGATATTTGCGAAGTGTTGTATTACTCTTGAATACTGCCCTAATGTCATGTGGGCCGTACATCTTTTGTATCTTATCGGAGAGGCCTTTCATATAGAGTTGACAGACTGTGGACAGTTTATTGGTTTCATCCTCTCTTTTTCTTCATAATTGGGGTGGATAGTATGTTTTTGGTGTAGTTCTTGCTTAATGGATTGTAACTGAGCTTGATCAATTCTTCGTTGTGGGTATCACGATCGCTATTTATATACTTTGCTCGATGTTTTAGGCACTGAGCAATCCTTCTCGTTACACTGTATGGATGGTGGGAATTGAAGTTGAGGTATCGTCCAGTGAAGGTCGGCTTGCGGTATACTGATGTCCTGAATCCATACTTGGTGCGTGTTATTAATACGTCCAGTAATGCTAGCTGATTGTCTTTTTCTTTTTCCATTGTGAACTATATGGATGGATTTATTGAGATCACATGATCTAATAGCACTTGGACATCTTTCTGGTGGGGCCAGAGTATAAAGATGTCATCAACATATCACAGCCATATGGTTGCTTTTAGATATGCGGCCCATATGACATCAGGACAGTATTCAAGAGTAATAACAAGTACGTAAATTAATTAGTTATGTATACATCCAACTGTTTATACGTACATGTATACATGTTAATACTTATTCACCAGGTAAATAATGTTAATACAATACACACATACGCACACAAAATGACATATCATAAACGAAAGAAAACAAAACAACAATAAAACGACTTTACACTAACAAAGACAAAATATGCAAATAATCACTGAATTTAAATCACCAATAAACTGTCATATATCTAGGAGAAAAAAAATAGAAGCGAATTTCGTTCTGTAAGCGATATGCGATTACAATATAAAATAAAATGGAAGTACGAGCTGACGCCAGAACACCAGTTTGATGAAATAGTACAGAAGTTAAACAAAAAGGTCCAGGCCAAAGCAGTTCATATACCCCACTTTGTAAAACGATATATACCCCACTTTGTAAAATGATTCAGTTCCTCCAAAGATAATAGCATGATTAAAATTAATCCAAAGAGGTTTATAGGCATATTGAAACAACACCATCATAATAGAAGTCCTCTAAGTGCATGAAATGCAGGAAATCTGGAGGAAAATTTGGGCAGTTGAAAAGGATCATAACTGTGATATTTCATAAATTAATAGTCGAGAAGAACCCGAGCTTATAAGAGGCCAAATATGAGATAAGTGTAGAAGATATCAGACTCACATTAAAAAAGTTCAGTCACCTTGTATGGATAAGATCCCGAACTATTGTCTCAATGTGTAAACTCAGACAAGAAACTTCATGTTACAACGCAGTAATGAAGGAAACCGCAAACGATACCTAAATGGTTGGCCAATGGCATTAATGAAACAAAAAAAGAACGTAAGAACTACAGACAGTGACAACAATGTACAAAACCCTTACAGTTCTCCTAATGGAACGCACATATGCCTTTGTCATCAACAACAACATCAATTATTAATTAACAGAATGATCTTAGAAGATTGTCGCAACAGGTAAAAGAGCATCTCCCAGTGGCATTTGATAGTCTTTCTCACAGTTGGATAAAGGAATGCTTGGAGATGTTCAAAACTACACCAGAAATCAAGAATTTTGTATCTCACACTATGAAGTTCTGAAAAATTACATTAATTCTCGACACTGACTCTACAAGTATAAACGCTGGACAACTCAATATCAATTGAAGTATCTTCAAGTAGACTCATTATCTCCTTTACTGTTCTGCTTAGCACTATTTCCTCTAAGTAAATTCCTGAATGAAACAAATTATGGAAAACAGTTACTCACATCCTACATATAGGTGACTTGAAACTGTTTGCAAAAAATGACTACCAGCTGCAAGTGCTCCTACACACAGTCAAACAATTTAATGATAGCATCAAAATGGAATTTGGGCTCGACAAATGCGTCAAGTCTGCAATTACCAAGGGAAATACTATCAAAGACATGCAACATCATTCTAGATAGAGACACTGCGATAAAAGAATTAGAATCTCAGTGCAGTTATAGGTATCTAGGAGTATGTGGATGAGACGAGATTAGACACTCACTAATCAGAGAAAAGATAAGGAAGAAGTGTTACCGAAGAGTAAGAGCCATTCTGAAAACCTAGCTGAATGCCAGTAACAAAATTGAGGCCACAAATAAATTGGCCATGCCTGTAATCACATACAGTTTCAAACTGACCCCTCTCTGAGATCAACTAAGCTGATGTCAAAATGCGAAAGCTGATGACACTGCATCGTATGCATCACCTAAAAGCAAAAAAAAAACAAGATGGAAAACAAAGATTGAACTAAAAAATAAAAGCGATGCATGGGAAATACTTCAGAGAATTGGAAGGGAAAGACTAGAGCAACAGCTGGAGGTGACTAAAGAAAAGTACGCTGAAAGGATGCACTGAAGCATTGATATGCAGCGCTCAGGAAAAAGATCTGAGGACTAACTGCACCAAGTTCCAAATAGATAAAGTAGTGAATCGCCCCTTTGCAGGATATTTGGCATCAAAAATAAAACAATCTCACATATTGTGAGTTTGGTAAATTAGTTCAAAAGGGATACAAAAGGGGGCATGGTAACGTAGCCTAGAATGTTCACTGGAGATTGTGTGAGTAAAGTCTTAGAAGGACAGAAGGTATCACCGAGAACAATGTATATAAGATCTTGTGGGATTTTACAATTCAGTGTGATTCAGTGATTGATGCTAGGAGATTAGACATTGTTGTAGTTGATAAAACAATGAAAGAAACCAAGATCATAGATATTGTCATACCTGGGGGTGTAGAAGTGGTTGGTAAAGAACTGGGGAAGAATGAGAAGTAAAAACCACTAAAACGATAATATTGCACGAATGTGGGCAATGAAGAAAGTAACTGTCAACCCAGTAGTTGTAGGGGCACTGGGAGCATTGACAAGGTTAGAGAAATATATTGGAGAAATTAGGATTGACATGAGAATAGAACATCCTCAGAAAACTGTTGTCCGCTCTTACAGAATTAGCCATAGCAAGTGAAATCGAAACCTCTGAGGAGTGAAATGTAAAATAATAATAATAATAATAATAATAATAATAATAATAATAATAATAATAATAATAATATAATAATAGTAGTAGTAGTAGTAGTAGTAGTAGTAGTAGTAGTAGTAGTAGTAGTAGTAAATGCCCTGATGCAGTACCATGCACTGGCTTTCATGGATTCATATCTTAACTGATTGGAAATGTTATGTGCGTTTTGATGTTTTGTCTTGTTATAAAAGATGGGCTACAGCAAATATTCTGCTCAATACCACAGATTTGCTTGTCAGTTGTTTAACTTTAACCGGTTGAGCATTCCCTGGTTGCTGACGATATGTGCATCTCTGATTACGAGCAGCAGTGGGGAAGCATCATAGCCATGTGTTGAGAGAAATTCTGAGGGGTATGAATAATTCTCCTCTGGAAACATGGGTGTTTCGTTCCACATCCTTAAACAACCCTTATTCAGGGACCCTTTGGACGGGATGGGCCACTCGGCCTGAAGAAAATTCTAACTGGGCCCCCATCTGCAAAGTTATGCGTTGCTTATCCTCATATGAAATCACCATGTCGCATACAAATGGTTGTGGTGGATGTGCTTGATGTAAACTTAAGTAGTCATGATGGGTATACCGGGCATCGTATATTTTACACCAGTGTCACTTTGATGGCATGCCCTGCTCTTTCACTCAATAATAGTAATAACGATGATGATGATGATGATGATGATGATGATGATAATAATAATAATAATAATAATAATAATAATAATAATAATAATAATAATAATAATATAACGAGCAAAATGAACAAAACACACAACATGTGCCGTAGAAGACCGATATTCATCAGAAGAACGCTACCTGCACTGCACAAACAACGCACAATATAACAACTAATACAACAGAAACCCAAACCAAACCCCCAAACAAAAGTACTGATACAATATAATATCCCCACTAAACAAAAAATGCTGATCACTCCACCCCACCCGCTCAAAGGGGCAACAAATGATGCTTGAAACTTTTAGATGTCGAAAAGTGGCGATGACGATAGTGACGAACGTTACCTTACCTCAGTTTATGAGAGACAGGAGTTTCCGAAGAAACTCGATTGTAACATCGAAAATGAAACTGGACCTTTAAGGGAAGGTCTCTCGCTCGGCAGTGGTTAAATAAGGATGCAAACTGACCACAGCTGTTATCCCAATACATCGTCAGCTGATAATAGAGCAAAGAGAAGGAAGTGGACCAGCGAAGAAAACAGGATAGTGATGCAGTGCTACTTAGAAAATGAACCTAAAAGAAGGGGCTATAGAAAACTGATGTTAAAACTTTGGGTAGTGAAGGATATGTTTAAAGTGACTGAGCAGAGATTAAGTTGATCAAGCTAATACTATTAGGAGAAGAAAGTGGATGACAGAATTGGAGGTAGAAGAGATCACAAGAGAACTGGAAAGGAAAGACCAGGCAATGGTAAAGACAAGCAACAACATAAGAGATACATCTCAAACCAAAGAAGAACCTAAAGGAAAATATAATAATAGTGCTACCAATAAAGAAGGGAAAACTGACACCATCGACTTAAGTGATTTAGGTGAGTGGGTTGCAAGAAGTAATGAGTAAAGAAGTAAGAAAAAGATTGCCAGCATTAAAAGGCACCAACAGAAGGAAGCTGCTAGAAATGACTAGGCAAGTAGATTCTGTTATCGGTAGGAGAGATACTAAAAATATAGGAGATCCTAACTTAGTGATCTATGCAGGAGAGAGAAGATTAGATATCTCACAGGGAAAGATTGAAAAGGAGCAAATGTGGAAAAGGAGACTACAAAATAAAGTGAACACATTAAGACAAGATCTGAGTAGAATAGAAGCCTAGAAAACAAACAAGTTAGGAGACACAAGATGTAAACCTTTCCTCGAGAAAAGATACTTAGTAAGGAAAAAGTATTTGGGATAATAATAGAAGAGTTGAAACAACGTATCATAGCAGTAGCAGGTAAGCTCTCTAGATATCAGAAAAGAATAGACCAGTATCAATAGAATAGATTATTTGAAAGTACTGAAGCTGAGAAACCTAATGCAGAGGAAGTTAAAAAGTTCTGGAGTAATATTTAGGATAAGCCAGTCAATTATAATGGAGATGCAGTATGGTTAAAGAAAACGAGGGAAGAATTATTAGTGAGTGAGAAGCAGTTAGATCTAACATTAGCTAGTACATTAATAAGTAAAGTGTAAGGGAAAATACCGAATTGGAAGGGACCAGGACCAGATTTAGTTCAAGAATACTGGTTAAAGAAATTTAGTAGTTTACTTGGGAGGCTGAGGGAACAACTTCAGGATTGCCTTAATGGAGGAATAATAGCAGATTGGATGACTAGATGGAGGACAATATTCATCATGAAAGATAAGAGTAATACTATAGACCAATCATTCGCTTACTATCAGTGTGGAAGCTGTTAACAGGAATGCTTTCAGAGAGCATTTACAAGTACCTTGACAACCAGAATTTACTACGTGAAGAACAGAAAGGTTGTAGGAAGAAGACTAGAGGAACGCATGATCTGTTATATATAGACAAAGCAGTTCTAAATGAAATAAAAGCTAAAAGGAAAAAAATTCAACAATAGCATGGATAGATTATAGGAAAGCTTATGACATGATGTCACAACATAGATAAGTAAATGTTTGAGTATATTCAGCATAGCAGACAACATAAGAAAATTTAATTAGCTTTAGCATGAATAAAGGGAAAGTAAATCTCTACTCAGGTAAAACACTCCTAGGGATAGTTAATATCAAAAGAGGTATTTTCCAGATGGTCTCGTTGGCCCCTTTAATATTTGTCTTATGTTTGATCCCCTTCTGTTTAGTATCAAGGAAGGCAAAGGCAGGGTATCAGTTCAGAAATAGTAATAGAAAAATTAACCATTTGCTCTACATGGATGATCTGAAGCCTTTTAGTAAGAATGAAAAAGAAATACATTCCTTAATACAAACTCTAAGAGTCTTCAGCAAAGATATAGGCATGGAATTTAGCATAGATAAGTGTGCAATATTAGTCATGAGAAGGAGACATGTAGTCAAGACCGAAGGAATCCAATTACCAGATGGGCAGACATTAAAATCATTGAAAGGAGGAGAGAGTTCTAAGTATTAGTTTTTCTGTACTAACTACAGAAATGAAATCGGAAATCGAGGAGTACATCAGAAGGGTGAGGAAGCTAATGAAGTCAAAGTTAAATGGTCCAAATCAAGTGAAGGCTGTAAATACTTGGGCAGTATTATTACTTAGATACTCAGCAGCTTTTGTACATTCGACAAAAACTAAATTAGCAAAGCTAGAAAGAAGAACTAGGGAGGAATTCAATATAAATGGAGGACTCCACCCAAAGGCAAGAGTAGTAAGATTATATCTACATAGAAAAGAAGGCGGAAGGGGGTTAATATCAGTAGAAGACTACGTGGAGTTAGCTAGAGTAGATATATACTCTAATGTAGGTAATAGTGAAGAAAGTTTATTAAAGCTACTAGAGTCACAGCAAGACATAGGAAAACCAAAAACACAGACGAAATTCAAAGCCAGAAAAAAGTACAGAAATTATCTGACTGGCAGAAGAAGGCATTGCATGGTAGATTCCTAAAGATAGTTTCAGCAAATAGTAGTAGTGAGACATGGTTATCGTTGCAGAAAAAAAAGATGAAGAGGGAGACAGAAAGTGTGTTAGTAGCTGCACAAGATCGAGCATTAAGGACTAATTGGATAAAAGCCAACATAGACAAAAAACATGTAAATTCCCAATGTAGATTATGCAAATCAAGAGGAAAGCGTTACTCATAAGTGAATGTAGCATGCTGGCACAAAAAGAATACAAAGAAAAGACATGACAGTCAAGGGAGCGCAATCCACTGGGAGCTATGTAGAAAGCTAGGATTTGAACATAGTGATAAATGGTATGAACATGAACCTCGTAAAGTACTAGAAAGTAAGAAATACAAGACCTTGTGGGATGTTAACATTCAGACTAACGCAGTAATAGAATCTAGAAGGCCTGGGTTGGTAGTAGTAAATAAAGGGAATTAGAAATGATAGATAATTGACTTTACAGACCCAGATGATAAAAAAATGAACAAGAGAAGTATAGAAAAATAGCAAACTACCAGGATCTAGCTATTGAATTACAGAGACTATGGAAAGTGTGGGTAAAATGTATCCCAGTAGTTATAGGTACATTGAGAACAATCCCTAAATATCTGAACTGATGAATGGAGGAAATAGGCATAAAACCCAGTTTAGTACAGCTCAAGAAAACAGTGTATTAGGAACAGTTAGGATAATTTGGGGGGGGGGGGGTTCTTGGCACCTAAGGTTACTTGTTGTGACCCAATAGGAGGGTCCTTGGCATCTAAGGATACTTGTTGTAGCCCGATATTAGGATTCTTTCTTTTCCAACAGTCTAAGCTATTAAAGTATATATGAAAATAATAATAATAATAATAATAATAATAATAATAATAATAATAATAATAATAATAATATAATAATAATAATAATAATAATAATAATAAAGAAATAATAATAAATAAAGAAAGAGAAAATAAAAAAAAAATATTATAGACGAGTTAGATCAACACAGAGCTCAATGCTAAAAACAAGATAATAGGTATCAACACTTTAGCTGTCCCAGTTATAAGTTACAGCTACAATATCCTTAACTGGACACGAAATGAACTGACCAAAATAGACAGGAAAACAAGAAAAATAATGACAGGATCTAGGATGCATCACCCAAAATCTGACATAGAAAGACTATATATACAACGTATAGATGGTGGTAGAGGCCTTATACAGCTGGAAAACTACTATAAAATAACCACCATAGGACTGCAAAAATATCTACTTCAGAAGGAAGGAAAACTGATCCAGATAGCGGCAAAACACGAGCAAAACAAAAAACTGTTCTCAGTATTTAAGGAAGCTGACAAATACAAACAAGAAATCATACCACCTAATAAACATGAAGAAGAAGAAGAAGATGAAGAAACAACAAAAGCTATAAAAAAAATGAAATCCAAACTAAAAATAGAACAGCAACGAACCATGATAAAACGATGGCAAGAAAAGCCCCTTCATGGTAAATACTGGACTAAACTAAACGCAAAAGAAATAGACAAAGAAAAATCCCAGCAATGGTTGAGAAGCTCAGGACTCAAAGCAGAAACAGAGGGATTTTTAATTGCAGCACAAGACCAAAGCCTCCCCACCAGAAATTACCAAAGACATGTAATGAAAAGAAATATTACAAGTAACTGCAGAATATGTGGAGATGGACAAGAAACAATAAATCATATTATCTCTAGCTGCCCAGTCCTGGCTAAGAAGGAATATATCACAGACATGACAGAGTTGGAACTTACATACATTGGAAGCTATGCCAACATTATGGAATAACAACAGAAAAAAGATGGTATAGGCACACACCAGAAAAGGTCACAGAAAACGAGAAAGCAACCATACTCTGGGATATGCCGATACACACAGATAGAGAAATTAAGGCCAACAGACCAGATATAGTTGTCAGAGACCATGAAGAAAAAAAATGCTTTCTAATTGATGTATCAGTACCGGCAGATGACAACGTGTCTCTAAAAGAAATGGAGAAACTCTCAAAATACAAAGACCTGGAAATAGAGGTAACTAGAATGTGGAATCTGAAAACAGAAACAATTCCTATCATAGTAGGTGCATTAGGCATGATAAAAAAATATTCAGACAAATACATAACAAAAACACCAGGACTTACAAACACATATAACATACAGAAAATTGCACTACTAGGCACTGCACACATCCTACGCAGAACACTTCCATACAATAACCATCAGAGCATCACAACAAATCACAGCACATACCCAAGGCACACAGAGCTGCGCTCGGTAGTGAAGTGAAAGCACGCTATAAAAATTAAAATAAAACTACTGAATAATAATAATAATAATAATAATGATAATAATAATAATAATAATAATAATAATAATAATAATAATGATGATGATGATGATGATGATGATAATAATAATAATAATAATAATAATAATAATAATAATAATAATAATAATAATAGTAATAATAATAATAATAACTGGGTCCCACCTGCAAGGTCCAGTGCTGTTTATCTTGATATGAGATCACCATGTCGCGCAAATATGGTTGTGATGCATGTGCCTGGTGTACTCTTATCAGTTGAGTTGCCGAGATGGGTATACTGGGCTTCATATATTTTACACCAGTGTCACTTTGATGGCATGCACTGCTCTCTCACTCAATTATAACTCTATGCTGGTTGTCATAGATTATCTTTTATGACCGCTAAATGCTTTTGTATTTGTATGTGAGTACATTTGTATATGACTATGCTTTCTGTGTTCATATATGTGTGTGCTTTTGTGTGTACTGATATGTACATGTGTGTGTGGATATATAAACTGTCCGACGAACGGGAACGTGAAACTCTGGGTAACAGTTTTTGCGATACTTTTGCTGCTTTTCAATAAAGTGTGCGTGTATATATACATATATATATATATATATATATATATATATATATATATATATATATATATATATATATATATATAATATATATATATATACATATAGATAGATAGATAGATAGATAGATAGATAGATAGATAGATAGATAGATAGATAGATAGATAGATAGATAGATAGATAGATAGATATAGATAGATAGATAGATAGATAGATAGATAGATATAAATGCATGTATTGTTCATTTGTAAATTATCGTGGTTCGGGTTCAGACCCACTGCATAGCACCTTTGCGCAAGTGCCTTCTACTATAGCTTCGAGCCGACCAAAGCCTTGTGAGTCGATTTGGTAGACGGAAACTGAAAGAAGACCTTTGAATATATATATATGTGTGTGTGTGTGTGTGTGTGTGTGTGTGTTTCTGTGCCTGTGTTTGTCCGCCATCATCGCTTGACAGCCGATGGTGGCGTGTTTACGTCCCCGTAACTTAGCAGTTCGGCAAAAGGACCGATACAATAAGTACTAGGCTTACAAAGAATAAGTCACAGAGTCGAGTTGACCGACTAAAGGAGGTTTTCGAGCATGGCCACAGTCAAATGACTGAAACAAATAAAAGAATATATATATATATATATATATATATATATATACATGGTCACACACACGCATAACATATTACTTACTTTCAAAGGTTTTCCTTTCTTGCTCTCTCGCACATTCACTCTCTCTCTCACACTGTCTTCCCCTCTCTCTCCTCTCTCGATTTCTCTCTCTCTCTCTCTCTCTCTCTCTCTCTCTCTTCGTATATGTTTGCATCTCTGTATGTCTGTATGCGTACATAAATATGTTTGTGTGTGTGTACGTACACATGTATGCGTACATTCACATCTATATATATATATATATGTCTCTAAATAGGCAGTACACTTCAAAGAAAACATCATCATTATGCAATGATATCAATGAGGAAATACAAGCACAATCACAACCAAAAACTACTTACCGGTAAGCATATAAAAGCAGGTACTGCTATATTCCAATAGCTTGTGCGACCATTCACACAGAAGCCATTGAAAGGCAGCTGTTAGAAAAGGTTCAACTGGAAAACGTTATATATTTAGTCTTCAAAGTCTTCATACAATAAAAGTACATTGATATGTCTCCATTACTGCTGTTGACCACACTGACGTGTCACCTTGCATTCTTGTCGGGTTTTATTTTAATTTCTCCGAAGTCACCCGACTATATAAAATAGGGGAAATAAATATATAATAATGGTTAAGCAAAATTTGTAGCATTTTTCTTTTACCTCTCTCTCCCTCTTTCTTTCTTTTTCACACACATACACACTCTCTCTCTCTCTCTCTCTCACTTTCTTTCACTCTCACTATCTCTTTCTCTGTCTCTCTTTCGTTCTTTCTCTCTTTTTCTACATGTCATTCTCTCTCTCTCTCTTTTTCTCCATCTCACACACACACTCTTCCTCTCTTTCTCTCCCTCTCTCTCTCAAACACACACACACACTCTCTCTATCTCTCTCTCCTTCTCTTGCCTGTCACTTGTAGTAGAACTTTCCTTTGTATGATGAGAAATCTTCATCGTTATTTCGATCTTTCTTGAGATTCCAAAACAAAAGCAGTGGCACAACCATGACTACTTATATTTCAAAATATAAATACCGTTGATAGTTCTGATGTGGTGGATCTTATTCTAGTCTTTTCGCTATTTTCTTATTGTTGTTCTTTCAATTTTTCTCTTTCACTTATAACCCTCCGCTCTCTTCTCCCACAGAGTGTCGAGTTATCTTCTTCAACAATTTCCACCTTTCAGTTCGCTGTAGAGCACTATCAGAGTAATCTTTGTTTCCTTTATAAGAACCACGTCTCGCATAAATGGAAATATTATTCCTAAAGTATAGACTCAGCATTAAGCAAATTTAGACCTGCAGGACTTCTTGGTTCGAGATGTGGTTTCACCAAATCTCTGTGGTTATTAAATCTAACTATAACAGGAATTATGTTTCCTCAATGCCCATTGCACATGACAACTTTTTCTCGTTTTTTCATTCTCAGACAAACAGCAAAGTTCGAAATATTAGATCCTACATTCTTCGTGGAAATTAAACTTATCAAATTTCCTGTCGAACACTCTCATGAATGTACAACCCAAATTCTTTATCATTTTCAGTTCTTCGATAGAGAAAAATAATCATCCAAAACTAAAAAAAAAATCCTCAGCCAAATTATGAAGTGCTTAAAGGAGACACAATAAGGAGGAAATACCACAGTATCTCGAAATCTTCTTATATCAATGAATCGAGTGTCTTATGAACACACATTCATCTAAAGGGAGAAAGCGGGATCCGGAGACGAAATACAGCAGCGATTAGCATATTCACGTTTGAATCTGCTGGAACGTATTACAAATAAATATATACGACATAGTTATATTCAATATAATCCAGAGTGCCCAATTGCAGCAATTAAATCAAAACATCCTCCTGTTTATCATACTTAAGTATAATGCATAATTAGCTTAGATATTACAAAACCTCGCTGAGGGTTAAACTGTAGTGCTAACAGATTCTTTCTATGTTATTCGAGAGTGGAAAATAAAGTGAAGGGGTTTCTCAAAGAGCATTAATTGGTTTGTTGAACAATCCTCTGAGAAGTCGTACTTGGTTTTCTTTAATCTTTTTCTATTGATTTTGGCAGTTTCTAAACTAGCAGAATCAATAGGAATAAAGAATGATCTTTTTTTTCTTTTTGCGAAAATAATAAGTTTAACAGGATACATGTAGAGCGTAGCATAAAAGTAAAACGAAGAAATGATGACTACATAGGAACCGAATACCTTATCGGCGGCAAATTATACAAAAGTAAATGTCCAGACATGTGATTACGCATTTCCAGAACCAATTAAACAGCAGAAGCATCGCTGAAAAATAGGCCTCACCCGATTAAAACAGCTAAATATGTCATAAATAACCATTTATACAAGCATCTTCACATCCTTCACACAACCAAAACCTGTAAACTCATTACTTCAAATCTCAAAGTGCTTCACGACCGGATGTGCAGGTCCAACAAGGCTTGGAGAGATTCAAACAAGTGGGTAGTTAAATATAGCCGTTTCGGTCAGCTTCTTTTGGCGTCGCTGATTCGACGCTGACATATTTGACATCAGTTTTAATATTACTCATATTCTTTACCTCACCCAACTCTCTCCATCTCTCCCTTCCTCCCACTCGCTCTTTTCGTCTCTCTCTCCCTTCCTCCCCTCTCTCTTTTTATATGTGCAAACATATTTCTGTTTAGGAACATGAGAAACGGGAATGTGTTTATGTTAATCGTATTCAATTAATAAATTGTAATGTCTCTTTTTCTCCCTCCTTATCTTGTTTTCTCTACCTCTCTCTCCCTATTTATCTTCCCCCTCTCCTTCTCTCCCTCTTTTTCTCTTTCTCTCCATCCCTCTCTCACTCTCTGTCTATATGTACATATTTCTGCGCTCGCATGCATATGTTTGTGTTTACCTCCAATGCCAAAACAGCTTCAACATACAGTCGGCAATGCCAAATCGCCAGCGTCCATACGTTCAGTTGTCTCGTTTCTCTTTCACCATCCACCAGAACTCCAACATAAAAACCATTCGAAATACAAAAGTTGTTTTTCTTCTTTCAAGATACCCTGACCCCTAAATTACTTTGGAACTCTTACCAAGATACCAACTTGCTGAATTCTTCAATGTATTACACTTCAACTAAATTCAACACTGAGATTGGTTAAATATATATTATATTTGAAAAATATAAACAAGAAAACATTATGTATAGATATAGATATAGTCTGTA
>NC_042998.1:145395059-145397559 GCF_006345805.1 Octopus sinensis | reverse complement strand
GAAATTATATGCAAAAGATGACAAAGTTCTGAAAAGGCTATTAGCAACTGTGAAAAAATTCAGTGATGACACCAATATGGAATTTGGCCTGCAAAAGCTACAATCAAACGTGGTAAACTGACAGCTAATAACCTCGACCCAACTTGATAATGATACATCTATCAAGGATCTGGATCAAGTAGGCTTCCATAAGTCTCTTGGGGGTAAACTAAGGGAAAGGGATCAGCACAGATCAGTGAAGAGACGATCAGGAAAGAATATTATAGCTGCGTCAGAATGGTCCTGAATACTGAGCTGAACATCCAGAATAGAATTGCAGCTATAAACTCCCTGGCGGTACCAGAGTACCAGGTATCCAGTATAGACTTAATGTCATTAACTGGAACTTGATTGAACTGGAACTTGATTGAACGTATGGACATAGAGACCAGGAAACTGCTGACATTAAACAGGATTCATCACCCAAAATCAAACGTCCATAGACTCTATCTTCCATGAAAGGAAGGCTGTAGAGGTCTAATCCAACTTGAAACGTCCTGCAAAACGATCACGATAGGATTTCAAATGTACATCCAAATTAACACTGACAGGATGATACAGCTGTAAGACAACACGACGAGAGCTCAACCTCCTTGATTATGATGATGATAATGAAACACACAACTCACTACGGCAGCAAAAAGTGTGAGAAAAAAACTAAACAAGAAAGCTTGAAAAAAATGTCGATACTGTGGTAAGAAAAACCATTGCATGGGCAATATCCCAAACAGGCTGGGGAAGCTGATATAGATACGAGAAGAACTCCTCAGTGGTGCAAAGCACTGGTTTGAAAGCCGATAAAGGATTTATCGTAGTGGCACAAGATTAGAGTCTCTTCACTCGGAACTATCATGGTAATGTCACAAACAATGGAGCAAACACAAAGTGTAGAATCAGCGATGACAAACTTGAGAGCATTGATCACATTGCTGTCGATTGATCCTTGCTCCTACAGAATATAAAAACCAGGCATGATCGAGTTAGCCAATGCATATACATAAACATAATTGACTCTAAAAATATTACTACATAAAGAAGGCTGAGAAACGGCCGCAATCCTAAGGATATCAAGTGGGATGCTGGGATGTTAAGTGGCTAAATAAAAATATTCATCTCACATACCTCCAGAGTTTTTATGGTTGATATACTGTAAATCCTCGAGTATAATCTGCATTTTTTCCCCAAATTTAAAGGTCAAAATCCCTAGTGCGTACTATATACGAGGTTAAAAATGAAAAATATTTTCTAAGCAATGTCTGAATCTCTATTGCCCTGCAATGTATATTCAGACACATTTTGTGATGTCCGCGAAAATACCTTAAGCTAAGCCTGAAAGCAATGAAGTCATAAAGCGATTTATGGACTGAATGGATGTCGACTGGAGAAAAGTCGTTCACTAAAGTTGGAAGGGTTCGCGCTCCCGACCTAACTTTGATATGCAAATGGATCGTGTATGCATGCAATGAACTTGATCCCCAGATTATTGTGAAAAGTTTTATCAAATGTTGTATATCGTCTGAACTGGATGGTACTCAGGATGACATTGTATGGAAAGATGAAATAAATGAAAGTGAATCTTTCATGTTGACTATGAATCTGACGATGACGGTGATTTACACTACAATGATGCTGACATGTTTACGGAGGAACAAATGGAACAGTTATTTGATGCTGAAAGTAACGTTAAATTTGAAGAATTTGAATAAATGTTTTTGCTTTTGCTTTTGTAACTGATAGTGATAAATATGTAAAGGCAATTTACTTAATATTTATTTTTCACTGACGTCATTACTGTTATTTCTTTATTTTCTGCAAACAAAATGCACAAAAAAGCTACACTTTGCATTATGTTATATGTACAATAATAATAAAGGACGTTACCGTATACATTTTTACAAACCAAGGACGTTATATAGATCTCCTTGACTCAAGTTAGAGAAGGGGTGCGTATTATACACAAGGTTTAGGTATCATACTCAAGGGCGGATTATACTGGAGGATTTACGGTACATATATAAATAAGGCGGCGAGCTGGTAGAAACGTTAGCACGCCGGGCGAAATTCGTAGCCGTATTTCGTCTGTTTACGTTCCGAGTTCAAATTCCGCCGAGGTCGACTTTGCCTTTCATCCTTTCGGGGTCGATAAATTAAGTACCAGTTACGCACTGGGGTCGATGTAGTCGACTTAATCCCTTTGTCTGTCCTTGTTTGTCCCCTCTGTGTTTAGCCCCTTGTGGGTAGTAAAGAAATATATATAAATATATTATTTATATTATTTACATTTGAGGATATCCGACAAATATCCGTCAAATTTAAATAATGTAAATAATGTACATAATTCCTCATCTCTTAAATATAGAACTGTATATATATATATATATATAATATATATATATATTATATATATAATATATATATTATATATATATATATGCATCTATATATACATGTAGATGTAGGT
>NC_042998.1:145380059-145392559 GCF_006345805.1 Octopus sinensis | reverse complement strand
GCATACATGAGTGTGTGCGTGTGTGTTCATATATATATATATATATATATATATATATATATATATATATATACAAAGAGAGAGAGAGAGAGAGGGAGATCATATCTATTAATATTAACAAAAGCTAAGAAACTGCTTTGTACCTTTCTTTTAGGAAGTTACTTCCCTCACTCAAACGTAGTTGTCTTGACCCCATGGTAATATATTTATATTTTCGTCGTTTATATTCATGCTAATATTATTGTATTAATGGCTGAATTCAGAAACATAATTTTATTCTAGAAAAATTTACAATAGAAATGTTTTGATTCGTCAAAATATGAGCCATGAACATCTATGCATCTCTGCCATCGATCAACGACATTATTTATGCCTCGTTGATAAAAAGTTATTGGCTTTGATACTAAGTAATCTTTGAAAGCTGATTCGACTTCTGGGATGGACCTGAAAGTTTTATCACTTAAAAACGTGTTTAAATGCTTTAAAAATGGTAGTCAGTGGGTGAAAGATCAGGATAATATGGAAGATGTGATAAAGTCTCGTATCCCAAGTCTGCGAGTTTCTGCAGCGTCAATCTTGCAGCATGTGGCCTTACATTATCGTGAAGCAGAATTGGGCCACGCTGATTTACCAATGCAAGTCTCATTTTTTGCAAGTGAGCATGCATTTCACCGAGTTGATTGCAGTAAACCTCTGCAGTAATGCTCTGATTGGCTTCCAGAAAGCTGTAATGGACAACACCAATTGCAGACCACCAGACAGTCACCATAATCTTTTGCTGATGCAACTTCAGCTTTGGGAAATGTTTGGGAGACTCATCACGATCAAGCCATTGACCTGATCATTTATGGTTATCATAAAGGATCCTCTTTTCGTTACAAGTGACAATTCGATCAAGAAAAAGATCATTGGTGTTTCGCAGAAAGCGCATCGAGCACACTTCAAAACGCCGAACTTTTTGATTTTCATTGAGCTCATGTGGTACCCATTTATCGAGCTTTTTCACCTTACGAATCTTCTGCAGATTGCGCGAGACCGTTGCAATACCGACACCAAGTACCTGAGACATTTCTCTAACACTTTGACGTGGATTTTGTTCAACAATTGCTTTCAATTGTTCATTGTTAAGATTGTATGACAGTCCTGTACCTTCTTCATCTTCAAGGCTCTCATCACCACTACGGAATTTCTGAAACCACCTTCGTACTGTGTGATCACTTGTGGACCCCTCTCTCCATGCTCTACTGATATTGGCAGTAGTTTGGGAGGCCTTGTGCCCAAGCTTGAACTCATACAAGAAAAGTAAGCGAAGGTTCTTTTATGTCATGTTCATAATTAAGGGCGCCTATGCTTCAAAAATGTATTCTGTCTGAAATAAGTAGAAAATTATTAAAGAGCATACATCAATTATTAACTATGTCAAAATTCACCTAAAATATAATTAAAATACTATGATAAAATTGCATTTCAAAACACAATGCTTAGAGCGGCCATTATTTTCGGAAAACCTAATATATCTCTCGTTCTGTTCGCAACTTATTTCCTAGTCTTCTACTAATCTCTTAATTTCTCAACATATTTTCCTGCCCCAACTCTCTTCACACACACTCTCTCTCTCTCCCTCTCTCTCTCCCTCTCTCTCTCTCTCTTTCTCTTTCTTTCTCTCTCTATTTTTCTTTCACACACCCACACACTCTCTCACGTTATTTGAATCTACCTTCTAGCAATGAAAATTTGTCTCGTACTTTATTTTTGTTTCATTTTCATAAAAGAAATATTTTGATACGTTCTTAAATACTTCGCCATTTTGTTTCTTGCATTTTTTCTTTCATTTTCAATCTTTTATTCTCCACTTTACATTTCAAGTATTTATTTATAAAGTTTCGAAAGCAAATTGAAAAAGTTTTGAGATGTAAACACCGAAAAAAAATCTATTGTTAAAAAAAACAAATCAAAGAACTACTTCAAGAATACAAAATAAATTTGCTATTGTTTTACATTTATGAATTTAGTCTCAGACTTCGCTAATTATTAGGATTATTTCCGGGTTTTTTTCATATATATTCGTTATCACTCTCTCCGCCTTCTCCCAGTTTATATATATACATGCATACATACATACATATATATATATACATATATGCATACACACATTTATATATATATATATAATATATATATATATATATATATATATATATATATATATATATATATATATATATATATAGTAATGTTTGTTTTATGTCGGTTATACTAAAAGAAACATTAAGTTGAAAGATTGCTTAATACATTTTATAGAGTACATAATTAATTACTATACTTCCACATGAA
Source organism: Octopus sinensis (assembly GCF_006345805.1). NCBI lineage: Eukaryota > Metazoa > Mollusca > Cephalopoda > Octopoda > Octopodidae > Octopus > Octopus sinensis. The sequence continues at coordinate 145,390,225 of NC_042998.1, read as the reverse complement.
ACGTTAGGACAGTGACTTTGAAATCTCGCTTCCTAGGCCTCATTGAAGAATCCGGTCATGGCTAGCTAGTTTAAACTTCGAATTCACAGTCACCACTCTTTCTGGGAAGGTATATATATACTTGGAAGAGTATGCGTGGCGTTCAATCATATAATAATATAAATAATATATACGTATATGCATATATGCATACGTATATGTACATACATTTATACGTATATATAATATATATATATATACATATATATATATTATATATATTATATATATATATATATATATATATATATATATATATATATATATATATATATATATGCATATGTAGGCACAGGACGTCATGAAACGTGTACAACAAAAAATACGAAGCACGAGTACATGGAAGATGAACTATTCTTTCGAACAACGAAAGACACAAATGGAAAGCTAAACAAAGAACATAAGTTGTTCTTTGTTGTTAGCTGTTTTTCTAGTCTCGTATTTCGAGCATTTAACAACAATATACGCTTTCGATAAAACAGTTGTTTCCGCAAAACAAATTAAATAAAATTTGGGATTTTGCGGAGGGTCAAAAGAGGTAACACAAACAAGACAGGCAAAACAAACAGGAAGGGCTGCTAAGCCTAAACGGGGTTGTGGTGGCGGACACGTAAATCAAGTTAGGACAGGAGACAAACAAGAACACGGGTTCCTTGTTCCAGCTACAACGGAGAGAAAGAAAGAAAGATGGCCGATGAACACGTGGGAGCCACATGAGCAAAGGAGGAGGAGTGACGGACAGAGAGGGACAGAGTAATAGGATAGAATCGTGGGAGAAGAGGAGGTAAAAGAATAAGAGAGAGAAAAACGGAAGAGTAAAAAGATCGTATATGCGGGAACAACTGTTTTATCAAACATATTGTTGTTAAATACTCGAAATACAAGCCAACAACTGATGAAGATTCGTCCTTTATGTTGTTTATTTAGTTTTTCATTTGTGTCTTTCGTTGTTCGAAAGAATAGTTCATGTTCCATGAACTCGTGCTTCATATTTTTGTTGTACACGTTTCATGATGCCCTGTGCCCACATATGCATATATATATATATATATTTACGTATGGATGAATGTACATATACGTATGTATATATGCATTTAATCATATAATATATATATATATTATATATATATATATCTATATATATATATATATATACTGTTGTGTCTGGGGAGAGTCATGGTCTTTAGTAGATTCTGCCCCACCGGGTCACAGAGGGGAAGACTACCCACCATCACTTCAGCAGTGAAGAAAAGCACCACAGAGCGCTGGAATGGCTGCACCACACCTACGCCAAACCCTGAGAACAACAATCAGGTGAAAGAAATGATTGCATATGCAATAGGAGCCAATGTAAAAGCCACCTTGAAAAACCACATAGTAAAGTTTAACAAAAAAAAACTATACATGCAGGTTCAAGGTGAAGCCATCGGTGTAGGTATAGCTGGAGATGTGGCTGGCCTCTTCATGACCTGGTGGGACAGAAAATTTAAACAAATGTCAGCAGAACATTCCACAACTCTTTTACTCTACAGTAGATATGAAGATGAGATTAATATCATAGTTAGGACCAACTCTAATGACGGTAATGTAGAAACTGAGAAGAATGTAATGGAGAGCATCCAGCAGATGGCTAACTCCAGCCACCAAAGTATCAAGGTAACTATAGATTACCCCACTAAGCACCCCAACAATAGACTCCCTGTACTTGATACTGAACTTTGGTTAGAGACTGTGAACAATAGAGTGCAGCTCCTCCACTCTTATTATATGAAACCCATAACTTCAAAATATGTTATTCACAAGAACTCAGCTTTGTCACACAACATGAAAATTAACATACTGATAGCAGAATTAGTTAGAATAATGAACAATGTGTCTCCACTATGCGAACCCTATGAAATAAAAAACATATACAGAACTTCGTGCACCGCATGCAGTTCTCTGGATATGATCAGAAAGATAGGGTTCGAGTATACAGCGGGGCTAGAAAGAAATTAGACAACATTGTATGTAATGATATCAGTGGTACCTGCCCTAGACATAGAAACAAAGAATGGAATAGGATACAAAGAACTTGTGACAAAGCAAACAGAGCGAACACGTAGTATAAAACCGACAAATATCAAGGAGTGATGTTCGTAGAGGCCACAGCCCAAGGAGAACTAGCCCATAGATTTAGAAAAGCTCTGAAGGAGACCAAACTCAACATTAAAATTGTTGAAAAGCCAGTGAACTCCGTCAGATCACAACTATGTAGGACGTACCCTTTTGAGAATAACATATGCACCAATGATAACTGCATGGTATGTATTAACTGTAGAACTCGAAATGTAGTTTACAGCATAAGATGCATAGAAGGTGCTTGTAAAGACATGAACATGACGTACATAGGGGAGACATCTAGGAGCATTGCGGAACGAATAAATGAATATGCAGGATACATACATACAGATGCACACACATACAAACATATATACATATATATACACATATATACATACATACACATGCATATATACATACACACATACATACGTACGTGCATGCATGCATAGGCACACACACACACTGACCCACACACATGCGCACAAACAAACAAAAAGGAACTCAGTGTAAATAACGGACAGAGTCAAGACTATTGAAAAGGTCGCAAGACGCAACGAAAACTTTAGGAAAATAAAAAGAAGAAATAAGTGGAAATTTTACCGGTGAGTGGGTTACATTATAAAGCACAAAAAGAATATGACTCTCCCCAGACACAACAGAATATGCTTCAACACAAGAACTCATATAAAGAATCTTGCAAACCAAATTCTAAAACCAAATATATATATATATATATATATATATATATGTATGTATGTATGTATGTATGTATGTATGTATGTATGTATGTATGTATGTATGTATGCATGTATAGGGAAGAGGATTTGAAAATGCAGAGGTCTTTTAAAGATGTTTATTGACTTGGCCGGTTCCACTTTAAAAAAAAAAGATTTTCAAAAGTAAAATGTAAGGCTTTGTGTAGCCTTCGTGGTGTTTTAAAATGGTTATCTGTTGTGTGGACGCTCCCAGACGATGAAGTAGGCTAGCTCAATACGTAGATATAGAGGGAGAAGTCTAGGAGTTGAGTTGAGTAGAGGTCATCCGAACGGGCGATACAACAGTGGAGACGAGGATTTCGTAGCTCACACAGCCACTGTGTAGTATTGCGATATAACAGTGGCGACGAGGTTTCGAATAGTACCGAAATGGAAGAGTTACTGAAAGCAGTTGTAAAACAACAAGAGCAGCAGCAGCAGCAACAATTACAGAAGTTAACAGAATTGTTACTGCAGTCGAGAAATACGACAGAATCATTTTCAACAGATGGTGTTGCAAATTCCATCGAAGAATTTCACTACAATCCGGATGAAGGAACTACTTTTGCTGCATATTACAGACGATACGAAGACATATTCCAAGAGGAATGCAAGGGATGGTCTAGTGAAAGAGAGGTAAGGCTCCTTTTGCGAAAGCTTGCTACTCCGGAACACGAAAGTTTTTGTAACTTTATTTTGCCGAGAAAGCCCACGGAATTGTTTTGATGAAACGATAAATATTTTGACTAATATTTTTAGCGAGAAATGTTTGCAGTTTAACATTCGATGGGAATGTTTAAATTTAAAGAAAAACGAGTCCAATGATTTTGTAACGTATGCCGGTATGGTTAATAAGGCTTGCGAAAGGTTTAAGCTGGAAGAATTGACGCTAGATATGTTCAAGTGCCTAATATTCGTTAAAGGGCTAGTGGCAACGGAAGATGCGGAAATTAGAAAAAGAATATTATCAAAGTTGAATCAAGATGTGAAACTCACTTTGCAGAAAGTGACTGAGGAATGCCAATCTTCGAGATGAAACAAGAAAGGTAGAAGGCATCCGAACGTGCGACATAACATTAACATAGATGTATTAAAATACAGTGATAGAGTCTTTGAAAATGTAAGAAAATGTTAAGAAATAGAAACTTTGACAATGATAAGAAAATGTTAAGAGGGGCTTTGAGTTTAAACAGTTCACATAAAAGTGTTCAAAATAGGCAGTAAAATAAATTCATAATTATTTATAAGTTCATTAAAAGTCATGATTGTATATAAGCATATATACAGAAAGAATTTGTAGACAGTATTTGATAGGAGAAATCATGTATTGCTTAGTCAAAACTTCATCAGAAATCATATTGAAATATTTATACAGAATTTTAGGGGAATGACCAACCTTTTCTCTTCATCTTTAGTCTTGTATGTGTGTTTGGCAAGGATGGTTGCTATTTTTAGATATAGTGTGGGAGGTTGATTGGTTGGTGAGGGAAAGCATTCACATGATCTGATTTTGAATAGTTTGTGGAATCAAAAGGATTTTTTTTGTTTCTGAGCTAGTTTACCATAGTTCAATGATTTTTGGACTAGTCTTAGAGTTCAAGATGGTGTGAATGTGTGTGTATGCGCGCGCTCACGGTTCTCCGCTAACATGAAATCCAGTACAACCAGTTGCATGGTCGGATCTTCGGCGTCTAAACCAACAACTTTAGACATGCCTGGTGAGGAGAGTTGCTACGAACCCAGCAGGACTTGTCGAAAGGACAGATAAACCTAGTATTGGTTCAGCTTGGTATCCGGCATGCTGGAAGGATACCGGGAGTGAGATGCCCCTTAGCTTTTGTTCAAGCATGTCTCTAGGAGAAGGTCACTCTGTTATCCAGATATCCAAGGAGGAACCTTGAATATTTTGGGGATCTTTTGCTTTCAATTAAAATTATGTTGCCCCCAGATTCCTGAACCTGCGAACCATATTGGCACTGGGTATTTTGCCCTGGCTTGTCTCTGGGCCATGTCAGTAGGAGAGGGTCTGCGAGGTTCTGTGCAAGCCTAATTGTACCTAAAATTTTAGGTTGTGCTGTACAATAACCTCATGCACGGGCATTACTTGCATTATATGGGCAACGGTCAGCAACAGTCTTCCTCTGTCACGAGTGGACAGCCATAATCATGAGTGTGTGTGTAATTATATACATGCTTATATATGTATGTAAATATGTATATATAATTATATACACATATATAAATGCATGTATATGTATGTATATGTTTATTAATGTGTGTATTTATATCAAGTGGCATATAAAAACAATTATCATTGAGCCAACTGATTACATTTTAGCAGATTATTTACTAACTTATAGATGGAAAATTCAGACAATGAGTTCGAAGTTTCGATTTGCTCGTCTTCCATTTTTGTTTTAAGTATGTAATTCCCGAGGCCATAAATGTATTTAAGTCCCTTCCTTGGCTGCTGGTGATAATGTAGGACAATAGTCATGCCGATGAAGCCTATTGAGATAAAATTACATGTCCATGATTGTCCTCTTATCTCCAGAAAATAAGCCTAATTATTTCCTTAACGGCATGTCAGCACTGGAGAAATTCGTAATTCATGAGATTATCTTCCCTTTTCTATGTGGAGCTAGTTCTAATTGCCATTTGGTAAATTTGATAGATCCTCAAGTGATACAGATAATTTTAATAAAACAGGTATTTCTGTTGTATGGTATTTGTTATACCTGTATTTCTCTCCCTCCCTTCCCCCTGTGTGCGTGTGTGTGTGCGAGTGTGTGCGTGTGTGTGTGAGTGTGTGAGTGGTGTGTGTGTGTGTGTGTGTGTGTGTGTGTGTGTGTGTGTGTGTGTGTGTGTGTGTATGTGTGTGTTGGTTTGACGAGTGGTTTATCAACTTGGAAGTAGCAAGTCATGTGCGGAGTATTCACCTTCGATAGACTTATGTGCTAAAGAGAGTATAGAAGGTAAGCAGATCTATCTCTCACTTAACTCTGCGAAAAATAGAAATGAAAACACATGAATATTTAGATCATAGTTGATTCAGTATAGAATTATCACAGGATCAGGCACCACAGAATCTAGTAAACTTGTTACGCTTCATTGAATAGATAGTCTCAAAAAACAACTGGAAGAATTCATAAAATTCGCTAACCCTTTTTATCAGTAATCAAATTCACTAGCAACGTTTAAACCAAATGTTACAGTTTTGATCCTCGATCCACACACAGAAAAGAAAAGGTTATATTATTTGACCTACACAGCAAAACACAAATGCAGAATTTCCATTCACTACACAATTTCAGTGAAATTTTCAAAAAGATCTTCAAGCTAACTCAAATAATTGGTTCCACAACAGCACAATCAAAACTCGAAACGCTGAAATTGTGTAGAGATAAAGTATCGGAGTTTTTAATAAACATTTAAGAGGTTGTTCTCTATAATCAAATAAAGGAAAACTCACAAAAATGCACTCCTGTCATGAAAGCATACACAATACCATCAGTCGCCGTGATATTTAAAACATAATACGCAAAATCACTGACATCGTCTTCGACATATCTCCTGAGCTTACAGGGATCTGAAGGAATGAAAAACATTATTTCTGTTATCCCTTTTAAGCAAATCAAACAGCTAACTGAACAGTGATATCAGAATCAAGCTTAATAATTCTTGATTAAATAGTGCCTTCTGAAGTAGAACAACTGAAAAAGTTACATTAATTCTACACTGATTATTGGGAAAATCCCCAGAAGTGTGTAATGTATCTGATAATACGGAGCTGGAGTAATTTGTGCTGATTAATTGCTGAATCTCCTGGGATTTACGGTTTGTGTAGAATACGCAGCGGACTGAACATATACGGACTCCTATCTTCCTCAATTGACATTCTGTTAGCCAGGTTTATGGCATGGAATGCGGACTGAGATTTCTGCTTGTATTTCTTCAGTCCCTACAATGTATGTATGTATGTATGTATGGAGGCGCAATGGCCCAGTGGTTAGGGCAGCGGACTCGCAGTCGTAGGATCGCGGTTTCGATTCCCAGACCGGGCGTTGTGAGTGTTTATTGAGCGAAAACACCTAAAGCTCCACGAGGCTCCGGCAGGGGATGGTGGTGATCCCTGCTGTACTCTTTCACCACAACTTTCTCTCACTCTTACTTCCTGTTTCTGTTGTACCTGTATTTCAAAGGGCCGGCCTTGTCACTCTCTGTGTCACGCTGAATATCCCCGAGAACTACGTTAAGGGTACACGTGTCTGTGGAGTGCTCAGCCACTTACACGTTAATTTCACGAGCAGGCTGTTCCGTTGATCGGATCAACCGGAACCCTCATCGTCGTAACCGACGGAGTGCTTCCCAATGTATGTATGTATGTATGTATGTATGTATGTATGTAAAGTTATTGAGAAACTACAAAAATTTAGAATTACGATAAGTAGGACAGTTCTTAAAGCAACGTCTGTCTGTCTGTCTGTCTGTCTAGCTGTCTATCTATCTATTTCTCTCTCTCTCTCTATATATATATATATATATCTCCGTCTGTCAATATGTATGTGTGTATGTGTGTATCTGTCTGTGTATATTATATTTATATATCTATGTATATTTGTCTCTCTCTCTCTCTCTATATATATATATATATATATTATAATATATATAAGTATGCATGTATATATATATGACTGTATGTATATATATATATAAGTGTGTGTAAATGCGTATATGTTTGTGTACACATACATTCACAGTCATACATACATACATACATACATATATACATACATAACAATCTATCTTATTCTCTAGTTCATCCATAAATCGTATCCACCAAAATATTCTTACGTATTTACACATAAACGTAAGTGCAAGCATACGTCAACACACACGTACGTAGATACAATGCACACATTTACATCCATCCGGACAGACAACTATACACCCATCCATACATGCATACATACATACATACATTACATACATACATACATACATACATACATACATACATACATACATACATACGTACGTATTAAGCCATAAACTATATTGCCCCGCATTCGTAACAGACTCCTAAAATACATCGCATGGTAAAGTTCTACCTAGCAAGTAGTTAATTCTTACACAAGGTTTACTACACAATGTCTCTATTTACTCAAATAAAATTTATTCTATTTTACCAAAGTCTTCATAGACAGAGAGAATCATTTTCTTTTACTTATTACCATTCTTATTAGTAGTATTCTTGTTTCTCGTCTTATAATTTTTCTTTGGCTTTCTTTATCTTAATTTTTGCTTTTTTTTAAATCTTTTCTTTTTTTTCTTTGTGTCTTTTTCTGCTTTTACCTCTTCAGATTTTCTCTTATTTATTAGAATGGTCTCCTGCTATGGTTCCTTCCATATCGAATATTCTCTTCGTTGTGAATCCATGCGAAAAGTATATTAAAAACAAAAGATACAAATATAAAATGAAAATGAATATATATATACAGATAGAAATATATATATATACACAAACATATATACATGTATGTATAAATATATCTATATATCTATATATATACATATATATATATGTATGTATATATATATATATATATATTATATATTATATATATATATATATCTATATATATATATATATATTATATATATATATAATATATTATATATATATATATATTATATATATATATTATATATTATATATATATATATACATGCATACATACATATATATATATAATCATAATATTCCGTTTACCACTTCATCTATATTGAAGGAAAGTATCGATATATCGATTTATAGGTTGTCGGAAGGTAATGTTAAATGTGATAGAAAGTTAGACACAGTTTTACTGTGTGTGTATGTTTATGTATATCTGCATGTATGTACATGTGTCCATGTATATGTACAGGTATGTATGTGTACGGATGTATATGTAGGAGTACGAATGTGTATGTATATGTACATGTATGTATGTGTGTGTGTATATGTGTGTGTGTGTGTGTGTGTGCGTGCGCGTGCGTAAGCGGGAATTATTATATGGGTGTCTATTTGTGAAAATCTTATTGTTCCGTGTGGTTGCAGATTTTCTTTTCTTTTATTTGTTTTACAGCTATTTTAATTTTATTTATTTGGTTTTTTTATTCATTCAAAATTTTCATCTTAGTGCTTAACTTGAATCTAAGGTGGGTTTTGTTTTGTTTTTCCTTTTTTCTGGTTTTTTTTTTTCTTTTTTACTATATTTTTGTGTGTATGGGAACGTAAAATTCAACGTAAACTCTGCTCGGATGTAAGTTGGATACAACTCTTTCCAATTTTGGCACATGGCCAGCAATTCTGAGGGGCGGGAACAAGTTGATTACATCGACTTTGATATATGGCTGATATCTTATTTTGTCGACCCCGCAAGGATGAAAGGCAAAGTTGACCTTTGCGAGTTTTGAACTCAGAATGTAAAGTCTCAGAAAAAATGCCACTAACCTATTCCGTCGACGCGCAACTGATTCTGCCAGCTCACCATCGAAGTATGTTAGATAAGACGGTTTCGAATTTTGGAATGACGCCAGCATTTTCACCGACGCGCTAATGATTCTCCTTCGTTGCTAGTGGTTTCAAATTTTGACACAAGAGAAGCAATTTTTGGTTGAGAGGGTTAGTAAATTACGTCGATCTTGATACTCTATTTTATCGACTCCGAAAGGATGAAAGGTAAAGTTGATCCTTCGGTGCGTTTTGAACTCGGACAAATTAGTGTTAATCGTTTTTTTCTTACGGCGTGCTAATGATTCTGCTTTCTTGCCACGTTTATCAGCTTGACAACATAAAAGTATCCTTTTCCCGTACAAGTGCTAGGCCAAACAAATGTTTAAGGCTTGAGGCATAAGCGATCAAACGATCCTAGCATCGGACTGTTAGTTTATCGATGACAAATCAGACACGGCTGGAATCGAACTCAAAATATGCAGTCTTATGACTACAGTAAATACTGTAAAAGCTATTGGATCTTCTATAGTACCGATTGGGTCATTCAACCTCCTTCTTCATAGAGATAATATCATGATTGCTTTCTGAGTGTGATGTACATTTCTTTCCCACCAAAAATTAACAGCATAAATGAAACGATGTTCCATCGACTGATATTTGAAACTGGATGTCGTGATCGACTTGACTCATTCGCAGATAATTTCATCTTTTACGGTGCTCAAAACTTAATGCAAAAATAATGATTTTACAGAAAGTAACGGAGCTGG
>NC_042998.1:145372559-145375059 GCF_006345805.1 Octopus sinensis | reverse complement strand
AGATAGATTGTTTACTTCAAACTTACACAGAACTTCATTATAACAACGACGACGACGACGACGACAACAACAACATCAGCAACAACAAAGATTGCGATAAAGTGTGCTGGTAATTCCTCGATGCTTATGCTACTACTGGTGATGATGATGATGATGACGACGATGTTGATGATAATGATGATCATGATGATGACGACGACGATGATGGTGTGATGGTGATTATAATGTTGAAGACATTTTTTATCGTCTGTTAGTCTTCCTGTTCAGACGTAGCATTGATTCCGATACGATACCCAAAAACACATTTAATACGCCAACCACCACCTTAAGCATACCACATCCACTACTACTTCAACTATTATACTAGATCCACCGTCACAACTACTATCACTACATCAACCACCACCACCACCACCTCCACCACCACCATCACCACTACCACACTACAACAACTACTTTCAACCACTACTACCACATCCAACACCATCAAGCCACTACTGCCACATCTACCACCACCACCACCACCATCGCCACTACCATAGAAGGCCCTACCGCCACATCCGCTACCACTACTGTCACAACCACTATACCAACAACATCTCCAGAATTTGGGTCGATATAATAAGTACCAGTTAAGCACTGGCACCAATCCTACCAAGAAACTGACAGTGATGGAGCGTCGGATAGAATACCTCGTGGTATTTGTTCTGACTCTCTGCACCATGATTTCAAATCACTGAAGTCAACTTTGCTTTTCATCCTTTTGAGATCGATAAAATAGTACCAATACTTTTTACGAAAGAACATATTTATTCACTTTTATAAGCAAAGAACTGATAGTGACGTTTCGGTTTATTCGCTTTCATCAATCATTGACTGATGAGCCAAATGGCTTCCAAAAACTTTAAAATAATTTCTCTTTGGGTCTTGACCTCTTTATTTCATTTCGTTTTTTTTTATTAGCAGACTGGATGTGACACTTTCTCACCTCCAGTGAAAAGAACACACTGCATACTATTCCTTTCAGCCTTTTATGATGAACTCCTGGTCTAAAACCGATTGTTAAACCGACTGATATGAGAATATAGCATTGTATTTAGCTATATATACATACACGCGCGCGCTCACACATGCACGCACACTCACACGCACTCACATACACACACACACATACACACACACATATATATGTACTCATACATACATACATACATACATATATACATACGTGTGTGTGTGTGCGCGCGCGCGCGCGTGTGTGTGTGTAATTCTGAAAATGCACGCCGTTCGAGATGTGCAAAATATTTACAGTTTAATATTCAAGATTTCATATACGAGGGTACTTTTGTATGCTGCCCAATTCAAATTCTACGACGCAAAAATCTCAGAATTCTGTTAACGGTTGTTAGGGACTGGCAATACTTTCCCTTTCCATTTATTCTAGTTTACCTAATATATATAGCTATACAATATAAGGTTTGTTGAATCAAGCTGCTACCTCCTTCTTCCCCTACCCTTCTTTCTGGATTCCATGTGTCTTCAACTACTGAATCTTTTTCGTTTGCGTTTCTAGTAATATATTCACATAATATTTATAGGGTACAGTTATTATTGTTCTTAATACGAATTTTTTTTTTACTACAATATACAATGTACGTCTCTTTTATTATTTTTCTCGTTATTCTTAACGTCAGTTTTAAATTTAAAAAGGTAAAATATCTTTTCGTGATTCTTTTCAAGTGAATAAACACGTGTTTATTCGTTTATAATCTCATTGAATCAACAGGAAACTCAGAAATAAGGGGAAATATTATCTTTAGAGGTATGAGATTTATAAGGATTATTTTCTTTCACAAAGGCTACAGGTGAGTTTTCGACGATGAAATATTATGAAATGAATAGGATTAAAAGCGAAAGGAATGGCTTATGTAAGGGTTTTAAATTCTGTTCTTATCGTCAATTCTTAACAGATTGTATCCATTCAAATTTCAAATTTTCGTTGAAGAATTCCATTTTACGTTCATGAAACTCTGAAATATGCTTGCTGGTTGGTTAATAAATATATGTACAAATCATCTACACACATTGCAAAATTTGTGAACACATACATACATAGTCCGACACTCACGCACACAGACATTCATTTAAATATGCATGTATATACACATACATACATAGATACATACATACATATGTATATATATATATATATAATTTAATACATAAAATATATGCATACATACATACATATATGTACGTACCTACATCTACATGTATATATACGGACTTTTTTTAACAACGAAAAAATAGAGTACAAGACAAACAATACAAAAGTCCGTTTCCATGTTTGTTTTTATGTTTTCGTTTCTCGTTGAGTTCTACGTCTATTTGTGGTGTCCTGTACTCATATATATATATATATATATAATATATATATATATATATATAATATATATATATATATATATATCGTTATATTTCGGAATGGTCATATTGCCAG
>NC_042998.1:145357559-145367559 GCF_006345805.1 Octopus sinensis | reverse complement strand
CAGATTTTTCCGTGATGTAATCAGCCTGGCACGCTTTTCATCAGGTGTCAGAAGATATGGCTCCCACTAAGCAAAAACCTTCGTCATGCCAAGTTCATTTTACAGAATATTCTCGACTCTCTCGACTCTTGATTTATAGCCAATCGCATGTCATCCATCACCGTGTGGGTATCATGATCAATGTCTTCCTCGGTGTGGCAGATGTTGGAGTTCAGACCTTGTGTCATCTTCAAGACATTCCCTTCCCCTCCTAAGTTAGCTGCCCCACTTTTGCACTGCTGATAAAGCTGGAGCAAAACACTACATCTCGCATTGCTCTACGATCACTTGGACATCTGACGCATGGTACACAGTGCACCTGTTCAGGCAACATCGATTTGAGGGAGAGAGCGAGATAATCTGCAGCGCGATCATTTGATCATTATAAACAAATCATTTGCGCCGGTTGTTCGGCAAAAGCTGAACGTTCATACGTCGTCTTCGACGGGAGAGTCCATCATATATATATATATGCATACATCTTTTCGCTTGTAGTTGTTTGTCCGTCGTTCTTCTTCGGTATATTCTTGATTTATACTTCTGGCCGACCTCGCTCTAATGAAGTAGTTGAATTTTAAGAATTCGATCTCTCAGAGATGACTGTCTATTCAACGCTTTTACTAGCACTTAATAACACACATAGACCATATGTGATCTAGACTCTAAATCCTAGAAGCTAGGATGTTGGATTAACGATCGCGAGATCATGGTTTTCATTCTCAGATCAGACATGCATTGTGGTCTAGCGCAAAACACTTCATTATGCGCTGCTCCAGTTCACACAGCTGTAGATGGGTAATCCTGCGACGGACTTGCGTTCCGTTCCAGGGGGATGTTGGTCTGTTCGCCAAACCGGCAGCGTGGCATCATTCGGAATATAAAACAATGGAAAGCACGTTGTGTATTACAACATCCGAGAGTCTAGTCGATTCCCTGATAGCGTGATACGTGATTGCGTATGTGGGTGTGTGTGCATATATATATATATATATATATAGACAGACAGACAGACAGACAGACAGACAGATAGATAAACAGATAGATAGATAGATAGATAGATAGATAGATAGATAGATAGATAGATAGATAGATAGATAGATAGATAGATAGATAGATAGATAGATAGATAGATAGATAGATAGATAGATAGATAGATGTGTGTTTACAGACCAGTATATTCATACACATATTGATATTTTGTTATTTTGTTTAGATATGGCGATACTAATAGCCAGTTGTCAGAACTCAATATCCTTTTGCTTTCAGATTTTATTTCATAATCTTTTATTCAAATTTATTATATTTTCATAGTTTGATTTCACTTACTTGCCCACTTCCCCAAGAAATTTTCAAGGCGTTGTGCCTAGAATAGATATAATTTTTAAGGTGGCGAGCTGACAGAATCTTTAGCACACAGGTCAAAATGTTTGGCGACATTTCGTCTTTCCTTATGTTCTAAGTTCAAATTCCGCCGTACTCGACTTTGCCTTTTATCCTTTCGCGGTCGATAAAATGTCAAGCTTGTCAAGCTTCAAGCATATCGTTTCCATCCGGATATTGTACGATGGGTTGGTGCCTTCCTCTCAGATCGCTCCTTCCAAGTCCAAGTTAATGGTTCGCTGTCCAACGTCTCCAGTGCGAGCAGTGGCGTGCCTCAAGGTTCAGTGTTTGGGCCGTTATTGTTTTTAGTCTTCATCAATGACTTGCCCAACGACCTCACGCAACACACCCTTCTATTTGCCGACAATGTCAAACTGGTCGCTCTTTGCAGTGATATAGATGATCTTCGTCGGTGCCTCCACTAAGTTTGGAGATGGTCAAACGAATGGGACCTATATCTGAACGTGTCAAAGTGCTCTCATCTGCCTGTTGGCTCTCCTCCTGCAACTCAACTTAATTTCGAGCCGGGTCGTCTGCTGCTGGAGAAAACCGACCAAGTAAAGGACCTGAGTATCTTGGTGGATTCTTCCTTTTCGCCTTCGGCCCAATGCGTCCGTTCTGCCAACAAAGCACGCGGAGTTTTGTTTTTGATTCGACGGCCCTTCAGAATGCTCACAACAGTCATATTCCTACCGCTCTGTGTCACGCTGGTGAGACCCATATTAGAGTACGGGATTCAATCCTCTTCTCCTTATCTCCTCAAAGATATACAGCATCTCGAAAGAGTCCAGAAGCTGGCTACCCGCATGGTTCTTGGTTTCAAGCATTTGTCTTATGAAGAAAGGCTAAAGACGCTCGACCTTTATTCTCTCGAAAAATGACAACGCCGTGGCGATCTCAATCTCGCTCACAACATCATAAGCGGAAAGTGTAACCTCTCGAATGAGCTGTTCTTCACTCCTGCTCCAGAGCATGGGCTGCGGGGTCAGTCCGAAAAGCTCTATCTACGACGATTTCATCTCAATCAAAGGAGAGGGGCTTTCTCCGTCCGGGTTGCGGATCCGTGGAATAAGCTGCCGGGCGAGATAGTGAAGATGCCGACGACCGCTCGATTCAAAGTCTCTCTTGACCAGAAATGGCCTGAACTCTTTGCATGACCATCCTCCCTGTACATAACTCCCTGTCCCCCTACATGGCCTTTCTTTTGCTTTTTGAGCCAATAAAAATTGAATTGAATTAAATTGGAAAAATAAGTATCATTTCTCTGAAATTGCTAGCGATGTGCCAAACTTTGAAACCAATATTTTGTTGTTTGTTTTAGTTTCTATTATGTGAGGGTTTTGAACTGAGCGAACTGTGTATTTGCGGTTGAAATATGTATCAAAAACGGTGAATCTGAAAGCTTTTGTTGTCGCACCCTGTGTAATACTTTACATATTCTATAATGTTGTATATCTATAATAATTTTTAATCAAAGAAAGTCTTTTTCTAATATTTGTTGTCATATATATATATATATATATATATATATATATATATATATATATACTATATATATATATATATATATATATATATATATATATATATATATAATATATATATATATATATATATATATATATATATATATATATATATATATATATATATATATAGATATATATATATATATATATATATATATATATATATATATATATATTATATATATATATATATATATATATATATATATATATAATATATATATATATATATATATATATTATATATATATATATTTGTGTGTGTGTGTGGAGGTGCAGTGGCCCAGTGGTTAGAGCAGCGGACTCGCTGTCGTAGGATTGCGGTTTCGATTCCCAGACCAGGCGTTGTGAGTGTTTATTGAGCGAAAACACCTAAAGCTCCACGAGGCTCCGGCAGGGGATGGTGGCGATCCCTTCTGTACTCTTTTGCTACAACTTTCACTCTTTCTTCTGTTGGCCTGCTCGCTTATCCAGCGGGGTGGCGTCATTTGAAGGCTAAAACAATGCGAAGCGCATTGTGACCAGCGATGTGTAGGAACATCTGATAGCCTGGTCGATCACGGTGATCACGGTGATATATATATATATATATATATATATATATATATTCCGAATTTGTGTGAATGTGTATAGAATAATATATCAGTTGAATAAAGTTAAAACATAATCTGGTTTTCACTTTTTTAGTATGGTATTTCAAATTTAAGAAAATATTTTGTAATGTTCATACTGTTCAATTAGCGCTTTCATACGTTTGGTGGTAATCGTCAGATTTCAAATGTATTTAACTGGCCGTTGAGTTGACAACTGTAGTACATTTTATGAACATTACAAAATATGTTTTCAATGTTAAATACCATAATAAACGTGAAAACCAGATCATGTTTTAACTTTATTCAACAGCTATTGCCCATAAATGAGTTCCAGAGATTCTCCGTATAGAAGACACTTATTAGTGCTCAAAAGATTCAAACTTAGACTCCGATGTATTTACAGGGAATCAATTCCACAAGTTAAATAAAGGCTATAAAAAGGGTCAAGTTGAGCGGGTATAGAGGAAATTATGCGGATAAAAAAAATAGATACATTAAATATATAAAATATATAAAATATATCAAATTTAAAATTTTCTCTGTCGTTTGTACTCTGTATAAGTTGGACCTATTAATTAAATATCTATACATTTATACATAAAAATTCATCATCTGAAAGTCTTCACCTTTTGCTGTCTCTTGTTTTGCGTGTATACATATATACATATTTTGTATTTCGTTTTGTATCTAATTTGTTTATTTGCATAATTGCCTCTGTATGTATATACATATATGTATGTGTGTGTATGTATGTCTGTTTGTCTGTTTGACTGTATGTATGTATGTATTTATGTATGTATGTATGTATGTATGTATGTATGTAGTATGTATGTATGTATGTATGTATGCATGTATGTATGTACAGACAGACAGACAGAAATATAGATAGATAGATAGATAGATAGATAGATAGATAGATAGATAGATAGATAGATAGATAGATAGATACGTTGATACAAAGTCCGGTCTTTGCAATACCTATCATTTATATATCTGTCTGTCTGTCAGTCTACCTATCTATTTATCTATCTCTTCCTCTGCCCCTCTCTCTTTCTCTCCCGCCTCTCTCCCTCTTCTTTCTCTATATATATGTATGCATATATATAATATATATATATATATATATATATATATATATATATATATAATATATATATACATATAGGTATATATATATATATACTTGTTTCAGTCATTTGACTGTAGCCATGCCGGAGCACCGCCTTTAGTCGAACTAATCGACCCCAGGACTTATTCTTTGTAAGCCTAGTACTTATTCTATCGGTCTCTTTTGCCGAACCGCTAAGTTACGGGGACGTAAACACACCAGCATCGATTCTCAAGCGATTTGGGGGGGGAGGCAAACACAGACACACAAACATATACCCACACATACATACATATATGCATATATACGACGGGCTTCTTTCAGTTTTCGTCTACCAAATCCACTCGCAAAGCTTTGGTCGGCCCGGGGCTATATTAGAAGACACTTGCCCAAGGTGCCACGCAGTGGGACTGAACCCGGAATCATGTGGTTCGTAAGCAAGTAACTTACCACACAGCCACTCCTACGCCCTATATATGGGTGTGGGTGCGTATGTGTTTATGTACGTGTTTACACGCGAGTGCGTGTGTATGCTTATAGGCTTGGAGGCGTATATGTACGCGTGTATGTGGGTGTATGTATCCATGATGATATGTATGTACTAGAAGTCCATTTAATTCAAGGAACCAGATTAAATGCTCATCAGCTCTGATTTACAACGCATTAGGTCCCCAGACGAAACTGTTGATTTACTGACAATTCTACAACTAAATTTTATCAATCTCCTGACCACCATGCTTGGTCCGTAACCTCTATACATCCCTTATCTTTACATTCTTTTACACTTTTATCATGTTTTTATCAGGTTTTTTTACTTTTATTTCTATTTCTATTTTTACTTTATAACTTTATGCCTTTACATTTATTTATATTTCTTTATATTTCTTTATACCCCCTTTACATCTCCTTACAACTCTTTATATCTTTATCCTCTACATTTTTATATTATTCTATACTTACACTTTTTATACATTTTTTATCCCTCGTCCCGAACTCTCGCCCCTCCATCTCCACCTCTATATATGTATTTATTTATTTACATTACCTCAACATCCAATTTTCCTCATTCTACATTGAGAGAAGAAAGAGATGGACGCTTCAATTCTATGCTACTGCCGCATTATGTCGTACGTGAATGAGAGGATTTGCATCCCCAACCAAGAATTTTTGATGTAACACATGTCCTTGTGGAAGCTGTTGTGCGCGGCTGAAGAAGGCCACAGACATACATTATGCATTGTTATAAATCTGTATAATAAAGGCCCGAAACATATGTACCGCTGAATCCTTCGCATCATGTTTTTATTTTATTTTGATCAATATATATATATATAATATATATATATATATATATATACATATACATGTTTTTCTGCAAGTGCTCCACCCTTATTGCAGCCCCTATTTGTTTCACGTACTTCTCGAGATTTTTGCTCACTGTTCCCAGGGCTCCAACAATTATTGGTACTACTGCAACCTTTCACCACCACTACTTGACTTCCGAAGCCAACCTGTCATATATCTCGACTTTTCTTTCTTCCTTATCGCATACCTTGTTGTCAGCTGGGCATGCTATATCTATGATCCAACATAGTTTGTTTTCTTTCTCAATTAAGACTATGTCCGTCTTCCTATTCTCTATCTTGTAGTCGCACTGAATCATAAAATTCCATAGGATCTTTGCATTTCTATTTTCAATAATGTCTTCAGGTTTGTGATCGTAGCAATTTTTTGTTCTGTCAAGTTCATACTTGTTGCAAAGTGTCCAATGGACAAGTCTGGCTATATTGTCATAACGTCTCTTATATTCCCTCTGGGCTAGTGGCGTACATTGGCTGGTAATATGCCATACGGTTTCACTGTTTTGTCCACATATTCTACACTTATCACTTTCTCTGTGTTGTCTATTCTGTATTGTATGTAGCTTGTTCTTAGTGCTTGCTCTTGGGCAGCACAGATTAGAGTCTCCGTTTCCGGTTTTAAATCACTTTTAGTCATCCACAGCCATCTTTTTTCTCTGTCTGTCTTATCTTCAACATCTCTATGAAATTGACCATGCATTCTTTTCTTTACCCACCTATTTTCAGTTTTATTAGTTTTCAATTTCTTTGCAATCTTTCATCCTACACAAGCCTGACCTTCTTACTTCTAATAACAGCGGTTCTGTGGCATTTTTTACATACCATGCTATGTTGTTTTTTTCTGCTCTAATGCTGTGTTCGCATCCAATAACTCCTCTTCCTCCTCTTTTTCTTGGTACATGCAATCTGTGTCTCGGTTTTAGTGGAGTGACCCATATCTAGTTAGCAACTTCCTTGTCTTTCTGTCTAAGCTGTTTAGTTCGTTTACTGTCCATGCGATTACCCTGCTCCATATCTGAAGAGTGAAACCGCCCAGGTGTTGATAGCTTCAATCTTATTCCGTCTGTTTAATTTCGACTTAAGGATCAGTCTCAGTCTGTGCAAGTACTCCACCTTAATTTTTTCTGTCATTTCGTTCTCTATCAATTTATCCATTTCCAAAATCCCCAAGTGCTTATAGCCCGTCTCTTCTATCTGCTTCATACCCCCCCCCCCGACGGTACCGTTAGCTCACGTTTCCTGATACAACAATACTTGCTGCCTTGATCAAATTATTTGTTTCTGTGATGTTGTTTGTTGTGATGTATTTCAGAATTTCGTTTTAAGATTGCAAATAATGCCGCTATCGTTCTCCTGTAGTCTTACCTTTATTCTGTTGTAGATTGCCTGTTCTTCATCTTTCATGTCGCCATTAGTTTTAAAGCCTTCTTTTAGATCATCTAAATGTCTCTCACCAAGTAAACTACCACTGCTCTTTTCCTGGAGTATGGGATTACTCTTATTAGTAAGAACTGTATTTTCGTTGTTATCTCTGCTGCTATTTTCCATGACCCGTCTTTTGATAGCTTCGAGCTCTACTTCTGTGAACCAACATTTTTTTCTTATTGCTCTAGCTTGATCACATAGTCTCTGTTCCGTGAGTTGAAACAATCCCTTTTCTCTCCAATGATCATACATACGTTGTCGGTAACCCCTAATTTCAGCACCATTTTCATCTACCGGGCTGCTCAGGTAGTAAAACTCCATGACCACAACATTAATTTGCTTGCTCCATCTACGCCGTCTGTGGTGGTCCCTTTCTGGATATCGACAGGCTGGAGCAGGACTAGAATTTCTGAGCCTACCAGGTGTAACACTGTCACCATTATTGGCATCAGTTTCATTACCACCGTTATTCACAATATTTTGTTTTTTCATTGTCACTCATATAAGGTAGCGATTATCAGGTTGCGTAATTACCAGTGATTTTATTGTGACACCATCACTAGATGTATCATTAATCAGCCCATGAGGAGGAGGCTCCACCCGTTTCCTTTCCTTATTATTATTATCATCTCTTATCACTTATATTATTGTTTTTATGCGTAGTAGCAGCAGTGGTTGCAGCAACAGCAACAGTAGCAGGGGTGGAGTAGTGGTAAGGGCGGTAGTTGAGCCTCAGATTCCTGTACTATCATAATAGTAGTACTTGTAGTATTATTGTAGTGTTAGTAGTATTTAATATTAGCAGCTGCAGCATATTATTATCATTATTATTATTATCATTATCAACATCACCACCACTACCATTGTTTGAAGAAATAGTTGAGTAGCAGTTTGGTGAATAGATTATAATCTACGGGTCTTTAAATAGATTCGGCAGATGGTGGGGAAGTCAGCTATAGAGACAAAGGAATCTTTGCACTCTTTGGGTCAGCAGAGGTCAAATGTGTTTACTACTACCAGTGGCCACTGAGAGCGCTGCCTTGAAAAGAAGCAATTCAACCTGTTCTATTTGTAATTACTGGTAGAAAAAACAATAATAATACACACGCACACGCACACATACATACACACACATACATATATATATATATATATACATATATATACTGATATTCACGTCGCTGAATTTTTGAATTTCTGAATTCGATTGTGTTGTTGCAATAAAAGGTATTTACGTATTTGGGTAATATATTAAAGTTTTTAAGTTTTCTTGAGATGTTCGTTTGTCTGTCCAATTGGAGAATACATAAGACTTTTGCAATGAAAAGGATGTTTACATTTTCAAATACTCAGGGAGAGACAAAAAGAATAGAAAACGTGTCTTCTCTTTTCCGTATATTTTAAGATTTACTAAATAAGATCTTTTGTATGACCGCACAGAGAAAAATGGTAGTGTTCTTAGAATAAAAAGGAGGGGGATGTTTACACTTTCGAATACTCAGGGAGAGGATAAGTATTCACACAGTAGTTGTATATATTAAAGGTTTTTTTAAAGCTGATCGTTTGTATGTTCGAAAGCTGTAGGTATGTAAGTTTCCTAACTTATTTCATTTTGAGGGATATTTAAAATATTCACAGGAAATTGGAGATATTCCAGTCTTTGGGAATAGTAGGAGGAAGAGATGTTCACCTTGTTGGATTTTTTAATTTCTGAATTTCTTTTTCCTTTGGAATTTTTCTTTTCTTTTTAAAAGTTTTGCTGTGGTTTACAGTTTTTGTAGTTCTGCATTATGTATATTTTGACAGGTGCTTAGTTCCTTTTTTTGCGTGCATGTAATTGTGTTATTACAATAAAAGGCATATGGTATAGTGGTTAAGAGCGCGGGCTACTAACCCCAAGATTCCGAGTCTGATTCCAGGCAGTGACCTGAATAATAATAATAATAATAATAATAATAATAATAATAATAATAATAATAATAATAATATAATAATAATATAATAATAATAGTAACATCGAAAAATACCTTAGGAATGAGAACCCAGGTTCGAAATTTCCCCCAAGACACCCGAGGAAGGCTGGAGGGCATATCATCCGAAACGTTGTATTAACAACAAACAAGATGAGGACAAATATCCGTCGAATGTAAATAATGTAGATAATGAAAATTGCACTTACTTGAAAAAATAATTACAATTCTAATAAAATCAAGCATCTACAACATCTAAATTTTTTCAGTAGTTTTATATGGGTTAGAATGTGAAAGTTGAACTTCTGATGCACTACAAAAGCTGCAAGTCTTTCAGAATCATGTAATATGACATCTTACTAGCACTAAGCTCTCAAACTATATCAGAATTGAAGATCTAAGACAAATAGCCAAATTACCACCAATCTCTACTGTCAACAACAAAAAAGTACCCAAAACTGCTTGGCAACAAAAACCGAATGGTTGTGGCGTCAGAAAGATCTGTTTGGAAGGCGTAATTAATGGAAAAAGAAACAGAGGTCGGCAACCTAAGAGATGGAGAGATAATATCACAGCAAGAACAGCTCTTCACATA
>NC_042998.1:145310059-145355059 GCF_006345805.1 Octopus sinensis | reverse complement strand
GTTCAACTAAAGGACGAGACAGTTTTTCGAGATAAAGTTTTCTTCAGTACAATGCTCATTTCCCGAGAAACAGCAGCAGCAGTTTTAAATCTGTCCTTTTTAACCAAATTTACCATAGCACGATCTTCTCTCTTGGTCGTTTTTCTAGGCCTACCTGTAGACTTTCTTGCTTCACACGAACCACAATCATCGTAGACCTTAAGAATACCGTGAAGAACACTTTTTGACTTGTTAACAATCTTTGCAATAGACCTAATACTTAAATTATCCTTCTTTCGAAGCTTAATAATCTGCTGACGAATTGGTAACGGAGTAAGTGGCATTATATTAACAAAGTACACTGCAGATATTCTTACTAATGTTTAGTAAACGAACTGTCACGTAAACAAATTCAAAGCATTAGAGTTCGACGGTTAAATATACTAAAACATGGAGTAAAAGCAACCGTTCTGATCATTTTGGCCGCCATAGGTTTTGCAGTAAAGCACTAAATCATCCATAACTTTTTTTATTATCCTCTCAAATTACACCCAAATCTCAGACAATAACAAATAATATCGTATTTATTGCCTGTGAAAATTATAGAATATAAAACAACTTTGATAAAAACATATACCTACTTTTCTGGCGAAAACATTGCCGTTCTGAATATTTTGGCCGCAACTGTATATATATTATATATATATAATATATATATATATATATATATATATATATATATATATATATATGTATGTATGTATGTATGTTGTATGTATGTATGTATGTATGTATGTATGTATGTATGTGTGTATGTATGTATAGCCACTACACATTATTTTCTCTCCTTGTTTCTTTCTGTGCTCCTTTCTGTGGAAGAGCGTAGGCTCGAAACGTTAAAGACTTTTTCACTTCCCGAACGTTATACTAATACATCTGTTTCTTGTCTACACCACCTGTCTTGGACTTTTGTTTTTTGTGTGAATTCTCCATACACGCACACAAAAAAAAACACATTCAAATATATATACATAGAGACACTTTTATATACACACAATGAGTGGTACAAACACAAATACAGAAACACATACATGCACACACACAGACAGAGACACGCACACATATGTACACATATACATACGACGGGCTTTTACTCAGTTTCCATCGACCAAATTCAGTCACAAGCCATTGGTCGACCAGGAATATAGCAGAAGAAACTTGGTGCGATCAAGTTACCCATTAATCACTTAAACCCGAAACCACGCGGTTCCTCAAGAACAGAATCTCCACCCGGTCCGGGAACCGAAATCACGATCTTCTGATCATCTATGCAGCACTTTAACCACTAAGCCACGCGCCTTAGCCTGCAACTCAAAGAACGAGGATATTCTCACACACACACAAACACACGCACACTCAGACATTCCCACATACACACCACCACTCAGCGCACACATGCGAAGTCACACCGTTTTACGCGTTTGTATAGAAACGTAAATTTTTATATCTTATTTAATATTTATATACATTGTTTACATATATGTTTATATTTTATACTTAACGAGAATGTTCAAATAATTAAAGTAAATATAAAATTGGGAGAAAGTCAAATGTTCTTGTTTTAAAATAGGAATGTAAACATTTATATTATCGTTCAGTCTTGGTATGCCTGTAAGTTATGTGTACATACATACATACTACATACATACATACATACATACATACTACATACATACATACGTACGTATGTACATATGTATATATATATATATAATATATATATATATATATATATATATATATATATATATATATATATAATATAAAGAAAGTCAGGAGGTATGAAATGAGTAAACTTATTTCATAAGTTGATATCCATAGGATGAAGGCCGTTTTGCAGCCAACATCATGAAAAAAGAATTCGTTTTAGTGTATAATAAATTATTTTACATGCCTGCACTAGTAGGTTTGTTATAAACTGCGTAGCACTGCCATACTTTTTACAAACTAATGCAGGTATTGAAGGCTAGCTCATCAGATCAACATAATATCTTGGTTACATCATTTTTTTCAACTCTATACGATATATATGCAAACATATAATAAAATAAAATACATAATACATAACTAATACGTGTATATATGTGTGGTATGCGGTTATCGTCCCAACCACATAATTACCGGCCCAATGTGTGTGGGGGGCGTCTTGAATGCATATATATATAGCGTGTGCATGTGTGCGTGTGGTGTGTGTGTGTGTGTGTGTGTGTGTGTGTGTGTATGTGTGCGTGTGTGTGTATAGAGAGTGGGGATTATCTTGTCCATTATATCCTCTCTTTTTTAAAAGGATGAGTTAAGATGGAATTAGCCACCGTGTCTAGAAGATCGACTTACTACATAGAGGTTACCTCGTCAGCTCTTTACATCCTCATACTTCTTAGTTTTGTTTATTTTTCTTCTAATTATTTATTTATTGCTACAGTGAAATATATTTTCATTTGTTGGACAAATTGAACAAGTTTATTGATTAAGTTTTCTCCGAGAACCAGAGAAAGTCTACTTTAAGAATCTATTAACGTCTTAAGAGACATCGTTAATTTTTCTTGATACAGAAATATGTCCTGTGTATATTGATCCTGTTTTTGGAACAAATCAACGTTATTCTTTCGTACCTCTTATAGAAATCAGCTGGTAAAATGCGTACGCACATACGTGTGTACGTATGTAAGTATGTATGTATGTACGCATTTATGTGCGTATGTATGTGTGTATTACGTATGTATATGTGTATGTATGGTTTTATTTAATTTTATTTCTAGATTTCATGCCAATGGAAAGAGTCAGTTTCTGACCTAGATCTATGGCTCCTTCATTGGAATTTCTACATCAACAATGTAATTGTGCATGTGTGTGTGGATTGCAAGTATTTAGTATCAGTACGTGTGCAGATCTGTATATTTTGCTTTATGTATGTATATTCATATACTTTCATGTCTGGACATGTGCATATGTACATATATATATACCAAACTTTTGGAAGGTTTTACATATTTTTACAGTTCTAATTAGCTTTCTCCTTTCTAGTTCTGAGTACTTTAATTTCTGAAGATTAGTGTTGAGCAGTTGGTTACACATCCATGTGCCTCAATAATTACTGTTATAGATCTAAACTGTTAGTCTAGACTGAGTATCTGTAAATTTCTCAATAGATCAGCGTATATGTTTTCTTTTTCGCTGATCTTAAGATGGAGTGGCAGCTGATTTCCACTACTATACATAGTTTCTCTTTCTGTCCTAAATCAAAATGTCTGGTCAAATAAGCTTAATTTTATTGAGATTTATGTGTGCGTGTGTATGTTTAGATGTACGCATGCATGCGTGCGTGTATGTATGTATTATGACACTGAGGGTTTGCTTATGTGTATATATGTGTGTATACGCGAACATTTGTGTGCATTCCTACAGTGCCATGATGCAAATTCCCTCTGGAGTAAACACCTAGCTCACCCTCTGCAGTGTTGAAGTGCCCAACCTCAGTTCAAGAGCGTTGATACTGAATCGTCACATTCTCCTAGTGAAAAAAGGCAGTTCCTCATTTAGCAAAGCGTCCGGACATTCCACGTGCAAATACGTACTGAATGCCTTAAACCGATCTTTTAGAGGACTTCCCTGCGTATATCAGTGACGATCCTTTTGGTGTTAGGGTTTTACGATCGTCATATTAGTCACAGCTTTTCCCATGGCAGACACGCCTCCAGTAGCCCATGGGATGGTAACATCACTGGAAGTTACAGGGTCACTATCCATCACCTTATATATTCGTTTCCTCTTCATGTTCTCTTCGGGATAAATTTCGTGACTGGATTCCTAAGATTCTTCTGGCCATATTTACAGTCGAGATTTACTCGCTTAGCATTATCTCTTCGCACACACATGGAAGTAGTGTGGGATTACGCTCACAGTTGTCTCTCTCTCTTAGGGAAACTGCCAAGCCTCAGAGGCAGATAGTAACTCGTATACATTTTGGAGCAGTTGCTAATGATATTGGTATTATCTCTTACACTGCAAAAGCATTGTAAGACATGGTCTTCTTAAATGCAGACAGCTATGAGTTCCATATTTTCTGGAGTCTACAGAAGTGCTCTTTTGTTATTTTGGTTTTAGATATAGCTCCAGCGTATGCAACATTCTCACCGATTTCAAGATATTTATAGTTTTCATCATAAGAGATAGGGGAGATAGACAAGTCATTAATGCACATGTTCTGTCTGATCGAGAATCTCTCCTCAGTTGACTATCATGTATGAGCATTTATCTCGCCTATACTCCGTTCCTGTGAAAATGTTGTGATTAGTTCTTATTGACTTTTGATGTTCATCTTACCA
This sequence comes from Octopus sinensis, assembly GCF_006345805.1. Taxonomy (NCBI): domain Eukaryota; kingdom Metazoa; phylum Mollusca; class Cephalopoda; order Octopoda; family Octopodidae; genus Octopus; species Octopus sinensis. The sequence continues at coordinate 145,350,695 of NC_042998.1, read as the reverse complement.
GAATATAACTTTAGGTCATCAAAAAATAAATGTGTGAGTGATATTAATTCTATTCTTTTCTGCATCTACCCGCATGTACCATTGCCATCTTGTTAACAGGGCTAGCACGGGATTCACTGCCAGTACAAACATTACCGATATCACCCTGGAATATGCCTGTTGATAACTTAATTCTGTTCGTAACAGTAGGTGTTGCTTTAGTAGTTGTCGGTGATGATTGCGTGGACCAAGTTGCAGTCAGTCTTTCAGTGGTATTCACTATACCAACTGATACTTGGCAAAGTATAGTGATTCTATCATCTCTAAGTGAGGGTGAGGGTCGAATGCCTTCTTGTAGTCTAGTCACATTGTTAAGAGATTACGGCGATGTTGCTTAGCTTTGTTAAAGGGGAGATGTTCAGAACAGCTCCAAACTTTTTCTTTCATCCTGCCTGCTTATCAGTTATCACTCCATTTGTTTGGCAGTGGTCTTGGAGAAACAACTTCAGACAACTTGTGTACAGTTTGTACAGTTTTGGCCACATGGGTCTCTTTGTTCTTGGAGATAAAGGTAGTCCGTGCAACAGTCAGCCAATCTGGTATATTTAACTCAGCGTCCATTGATTTAAAAAAAAACGGGGTCGTAAGAATTTCTCTGCTGGACGTGAGCGTTCGGTGCCAGTAGCCTACTATCGGGTCTCTCCTAGGTGGTTTTCGATTCGCCAGTTTCATAATAACCGTCATGAGTGTTTCACTGGTGATATATAGTTTGGGAGAAGCATTTACACAAGACTCGCTTCGTAGTTCGAGAATTCCTTTTTAGCTTTGCATTTCATGATATTGTCCAAATGTCCTATTTTTTCCTGAGTTCGTTGATGTTATTTTGGAGGAAGGTAATCCATTTTAGCTCTGCATGATCCTTTGGGTCAATCTCTTGTATATCCATCAGTTGGTGCACAGTTAATGCAGCACAATACGCTGACTCCGGGCTCTTTAATTTCCATAGTGTATGTATAGTAATTTCCCACAGGGTATGTATTTCGCTGTTTGGTTAGAGCTACGAACTTTTCAAAAAGGTTGTTTCTTTGCCTTTGCTCAAAGAAGATGTCAAATTTCTTTTACTAGGCTTGTATTAATGGCAAAAATTATAGGGATTAGTATTCATTATCCAAGAGAATGAATAGTCCTCTATGCCAGCTTGTCTGTCTGTCTGTCTGTCTGTCTGTCTGTATGTATGTATGTATGTATGTATGTATGTGTGTATGTATGTATGTGTAGGTGTGTGTATTTGCGTGCTATGTGTGTGTGTTTGCGTGATGTGCTTGTGTGCTTGTGTATATGTCTTGCCGTGATTATGCATGTGTGCTTGTCCGTGTGTGTTTGTAGGTATTGTGTATGTTTATATATGTGTTGGTGAGTGTATTTGCCTGTGTTTGTGTGCTATGCTTATGTAAATATTTGTGTGTTTTGCTTGTGTGTGTTGTGCGTGTGCATATGTATGTTTCTGTATATTATGTGTGTTAGTGTGTATGTGTGTGTCACACTATCATCCACAACATTTTGTCAACAAATTGAAGATCTTTTAACAGTAATGATGTCAGCATCGAGGTGAAAATGAAGAACAAAGGAACATTCCTCCAGCAGCTAACAGGAGCCATGTGTGTGAAACCTGAATAAGAGAAACCGAAACTGAAAGAAACGCTGTAAGACTGCAACAAATAAGAAACCTTATGACCAAAACTTAATTAAAATGAATGAAGGAGCGAGGAAAGATCAGCGGAAAGCCAACAGAAGCCACGCTACTCCGTCCGCCTTCGCGAACCCTTCGCTTTATCTTTGGATTGTGCACCTTTCTGAGAATCTGCTACCACGGACAATAATTATACTACCATAACTGTACTACCATAACTGTACAACCACAGACAATAACTGGAAGTGCAAAGCTAGAACATTTCTATGCGAATGATAAGGAGAATTGTGGTCTTTTGTAAGGCACTAAAATTTGAAAATGAAACATGACCATCAAACGGGAGAAAACCAATTTGTTTTGCTTTTTGCCGATTTTTTGTCTGATTTTTTTTTTGTTGTTTTTTCTGTCAATATTTCATTTCATTTTCATTGTTTATTCATTTCAAGGCGGCGAACTGGCAGAAGGGGTCGATGTAATCGACTTACACCCTCTTTCGAACTTACTAGCCTTGTGTCAAAAAATTGAAATCATTATTTATTCATTCATTAAAGCGGTGAACTGGCAGACTCGTTAGTACGCCGGACAAAATGCTTAGCAGCATTTCGTCCGCCATTAAATTCTTCCGAGATCGACTTTGCTTTTCATCCTTTCGGGGCTGATGAAATAAGTACCAGACAAATACCGGAGTCGAAGTAATCGACCAGCCTTATTCCCTGCAAATTTCAGACCTTGTGTTAGTAGAAAGGATTATGTTTTTATTTATTGGACGAAATTGGAAGTTACAATGCTAACATGACTTTGACATCTCTAGATTTTTGGAGGAAACAATGGTAGTTTACAGGCCAACATTTATTTTGTATGAAAATATTAATCATTAATTCGGACCAGTTATTCCATCAGAAAGCTAATAACCAAAATTTGCTCAGATTTTCTCGCACCATACCGAGTATGACCCAATCTAACTATGAACTCTAACGTGAAACTAAAATATTAGTTTCTAATTTTGGTACAAGGCCAGCAATTTCGGGGGAAGAGGTAAGTCGATTACATCACCTCAACTGATACTTATTTCATCGACCCCGAAAGGATGAAAGGCAAAGTCGACTTCGGAGGAATTTTAACTCAGGACGTAAAGATGGTCAGCTTGTAGTTCATGAAATACAGTAGAGTATGATACTCGTCATACGACATCGTGGTTCTTTCTGGTGTTAACGGTTACACAATGTTTGTTATTTATTCATCAGGAAAAAACATAATAACAAAAGAGATATGAAGACATAACGAAGGGTATTGAATATTGTGTATTAAGAAGTTAGAGACAGGTTTTTACAACCGGCAACATTTTCTAAGTGTCATCTGAGTCAACTTTCAATATATTTTTTGAAGTCGAAGAGACTTTGCCAACGATATACAATTGACTGCTTTAGTAAAGAAGAACAGTAAATTAGTTATATTGCATAGGTGTGAGTGCAGCTTGCCAACTAGCCAATCGAACAAGTTTCATCGTTCTAAATGAATCAACTATGGTTAACTATGGAAACGTGATTGGGACAGTAAACAGCATATTCCAAGACATTCGTGAAGTTGGCACAGTTTTTGCCAAAATTATAATCGTGCTCTCTAATGACTAGCATTAAATCCTCCAATGTGTGTCAAACGGGAATCGGTACATGTCGCAGTTTGTGAATGTTTCAAGAGATCTCTGCATCGAATAGTTTCAAACCGTGTGACTTATAAATAATGCATGAGTACTTAGGCAACATCAAACGACAGTTGAGAAAGCTACTATAAAAGAATATGGAAGGAAAAGTGCCATACTTGCGAAGCTGTTGCAAAGATAAAGAACTATAGAGGTATGGTCAATCGAAAACAAAAAAAATTCTTGATAGCCTTGTATTTACTGGACAAACGCTAAAACGTTTGTGTCTATGTGTCATGCAGAATTCTTGAAAAAGTGTAAATCGGCTTGACATGTACACCATTCTTTGCCAAACTAATGATGACATTATTGAAAATCAGTATATTATAAGCTACCTTCTACGTCAAACCAAAGAATATTTAAATAAATAAATGCTTCCAAAATTGACATCTTGTTTTAGCTACAACGGCTGCATTTTTCATGGCCAGCTTCATGTGGTTTAATGTAGTTTTATGTAGCTACATATTTCTCAGTAAAGATGAAATATTTCTTTACTCAACTGAATTTTTAAAACAAAACACAATTTGACTTGAATGGCTGATAGAGATTGCTTCTCAAATTTCGATGCAGCTAAAGCTATTGCAATGGAAAACATGTTATTATCAAGAACCTCAGCGACACATATTTACTCTGGCGCTTGTAATTTTGCTATGTAGTTAAGAAGCTTGCTTTGCAACAACATGGTTCGGGAAGGTGTCTTCTACTATATTGCTAAGGCCCGACCACGGCCAATACATTGTAGCTGAAATTGGTAGATGGAAACAGTGTGGAAGCCCGTTGTGTGTGTGTGTGTGTATGTGCGTGTGTGTGTGTGTGTGTGTGTGTGTGTGTGTGTGTGTGTGTGTGTGCTTAGTCCCCACCACACCGCTTGACAACTGTTGCTAGTTTGCTTGCGTACCTGTAACTTAGCGATTAGACAAAAGAGACCGAAAAATAAGTAACAGACTTTTGAGAAAAAGGTACAGAATTGATTTGCTCTACTAAAGCCTCCAAGACAGTGCCCCTGCATGGTCGGAGTCCACTGTCTGAACAAGTAAAAGAAGATGCCAAGAATGCATATGTCACTAAGGGATCGGATGCCGTCATTCACTGTCCTTTGGCCTTGTTATTCACAGAGCTCAATCCAAAATGCTTCCAAAATTGACATCTTGCTTTAGCTACAACGGCTGCATTTTTCATGGCCAGCTTCATGTGGTTTAATGTAGTTTTATGTAGCTACATAAAGCTAAGTCCTGAGTTATGAAAATCACTTAGACTTGTGGCAAAAAGAAAATACAAGAACAAAGGTTGCCAATTGATGTTGTGCAGAGAATATTGTGTAACCAGGAATTCTGTAGACATATACGATAGATTAGATTATTGAATTATTGATTATAGATAATAAATAAAAATTTTTCTTAGATTTTATTTTTTCTTATATAATGTTGACATAAAAGAGAAAATAACGATTATACTAGAAATTGTCTCACAGTGATGTATTTAATGATGTGGCTACTGTGTAGTGTTGCTAATACGACTAAAGTCATTTGAATATTCTTTTTTAATTAAGCAAAGAAACGAGAATTTCTATTCATGTGTGTGCGTGTGTGCGTGTGTGTGCCTGTGTGTGTATTCATGTACATTTGTATGTATACACACACGCACACACACAGATTCTATTTTTAATTATTTGAAGTCTTCCTGTAAGGAAGGACCTGGTTTCCTACAAAGAAACCTTCATATCGTTAGTATGTAGATAGCAAAACCAAATTCACATTTTGAACTTGAAAGATGTTTTGCATACATTTGCTGTTCCGTTTATACATCCTATTTGTAATGCACATGTAAGATGGTTGATCTTTTTATATATATAAACACTAACTTTTCTAAATTGTCACTTAGGCATTTGCTCATAAAATCAACTGTACCAATTATTAATAGTATATATGTGAATTTATAATCTGAGTATGGAAGCTGTCGGTTTCCAAGCAGTCGTCTGTAGTTATCCTCTTTCTCTTTGATTTTCGAAAATATATTCACGTTAATAGGGCATACTTCCTTGTCTGACTCAAACAACCATATTCGGTTTTGTGTGTGTATTTATCTGTTTGTATGCATGTATATACATATATACATACATACATATATATGTATATATGTATATACATATATATATACATACATATATACATACATATATATATGTATGCATCTATATATGTATGCATATATATATATATATATATAATATATATATATATATATATATATATATATATATATATATATAATGATAAATATCAGAGTGATAGGGCACAGAAAGTGTGTCTATAGCCAGCTGGAGGAGATGTCTTCCTGGGGCTAAAAACTATAGTAGCATCCACCCTTAGGGGTTAGCCATATTCAAATGGCATATTTACATCACTATATATATATAAATATATATATATATATATATTAATTCTTAATAGAATATAAGGATAAAAATCACGTTAATGACTTTTATCAGGTAGTCAGCATGCTATAACAATTTGTAGGCAATTTATACATTTAATTAATAATATATATGTTTATAAAAATATTAAGGGAGCAAGAACGAAAACGACTTATCTCCAGTATACGTGAAGTGCCGATACCTTAAAAAACTACTAAAATCTCCAGATAAATATACATATGGTTGAAAGCGGGCTAGTGAAAAAATATTAAAAAGACTTCACGTTAATTGTGAATTGGTTCTAGTTTCTGGATTAAAACCAAAAATAAGCTTTCGTCCTTCGTCAACACAATACACGGGGAAATATGAATACAAATAATTGCACATACCGTACAAAGCAGGTTCACACGCCTACATACAAGTATTTGCACGTATAGATCCAAGGTAAGTCAATATAAACTCCCCCTCTCGACAGCCATTTGTATATTATAAGAATAGTTATGCAATAAATACTATTCCGATCAGGAGTAAAAATAATTATTTTATTTTAATTTCTATATTATAATTCTGAAATGCGAAAAGTTTGTTTGTTTGTTTGTTTGTTTGTCTGGTTTTGGCATTGAGAACGGGTTAAAGGCCACTAGATCCCGTCGGATTTACTCCAAAATTTACAGGAACATGTAAAATGAGGTGAGGATGCGAGTGGGCTAGGTTAGAAATCCCTATCTTAAAATGTATCGTTGCTAGGGCCAAAAACGCACTTTGACAAGTCTACTCTCATTCTTTTATGTATCTGTCTTCCTCCATCACTCACTCTCTTTCCTCCCTTCCATTCAAATTCTATCTATAACGTCGTTTCGCAGCGTCTACATCCCTTCCCTTCACTATCTCTTTATAACATCGTTTCACAGCGTCCTATATATCCCCCCTCCCCGCCTTCGACGGCGCTTTCATACTCTCTCTCTCTCTCTCTCTCTACGTCTGACTGCATTCATAGATAGAATTATCATCGCCACAACCACCACACAGTCATGAGAACAAATATTATCAGATATTTATTGTGTTAATTTATATATGTGTGTGTGTGTGTATATATAATGTGTATATATCTGTATTTATGTATATTAAACTTTTTAATACTTTTTTATAGTTATATATATTTTTAAAAAATTATGAATATAAATTAATAATTTTAATTTTAAATTTAAATAATTTAAATTTTTAAATTTTATATTTTATATATTTTGTATATTATATTTTTATTTTTATGTTTTGGTTTATGTTTTTCACTGTTTGATTTGCCTAACAGTGAAAAGGGGTCTAAATGGGGCTGGAAGGGGATTAAAATTTACAGGAACGGGTGTTTAGGAATTCTCTGTTACATCAAGCTAAAAAATTTGCACCAGCCTTTTAATTCTCAATGTGTTGCTGTCCATGATGAAGAAGTTTTGAATGCTTGCCATGCTGAGTCTACTGTCGTGAGAAAGAATCACTTCAAAACTTGGTGTTTAGGAATTTTCTTTTACATCAAGTTCAAAATTTTACGCCAGCCGTTAAACTGTCACTACATTGCTGTCCGTCATTAAGAAATGCCAGCCACGGTGACTCTACTATCCTCAGATTCTATCCCTTCAAACTTTGGTTTCCAATATTTTTTTTATTATTATTCAGCTCGCAAGTTCGTCTTTCCCTTTTAAATCTTAGTGTTTTGCTGTCTGCCTTGAAGCAGACCTTTCCGTTGTCATTATCTGATATTTATGAGTGATATTTGAAAATATTTACTTTCTCAACTTAATCAAGATCTTTTGTTGTTTATAAATGGGAGAGAGATAGATAAAGATAGAGTAAGAGAAAGCGAGGGAGAGTCCGAGAGAAAGGAAGAGTAAGAGAGTGGGAAAGTGAGAGAGAAAGGAGAGAGAAACAAAGAGGGAGAATCATCATCATCATCGTTTAACGTCCGTTTTCCGTGCTAGCACGGGTTGGACGGTTTGACTGGGGTCTGCGAAGCCAGGAGGTTGCACCAGGCTCCAGTCTGATCTGGCAGTGCTTATTATTAATTTAATGTATAAATTGCCTATAAATTGTTATAGGATGCTGACTACTTGATAAAAATCATTAACGCGATTTTTATCCTTATATTCTATTATGAATTAATAAATAAAATTAAAATTAAATAACTTATTATTACTCCTGACCGAAATAGTATTTATTGCATAACTATTCTTATAATATACAAATGGCTGTCGTGAGGAGCGTTAAAATTGACTTTTCTTGAATCTATACGTGCAAATACTTGTATGTAGGCGTGTGAACCCGCTTTGTACGGTATGTGCAATTATTTGTATTCATATTTCCCCGTGTATTGTGTTGACGAAGGAAGAAAGCTTATTTTTGGTTTTAATCCAGAAACTGGAACCAATTCACAATTAACGTGAGGTCTTTTTAATATTCTTTCACTAGCCCGCTTTCAGCCATATGTATATTTATCTGGAGATTTTAGTAGTTTTTTTAAGGTATCGGCACTTCACGTATACTGGAGACACAAACACAGACACAAACACATATACATCATCATATGTACTTATATACATTCACCAACCTTCATCTACCTAAAGGGCAACGTGCCAAAGGTTAATAAAGCCAACGAAAAACTCCCATTAAAGTGAGAAACCCAAAACTTCGAAGTCACTGTCAATATTTTTCTTATAAGGAGTATGAATATAAACATATATATATATATATATATATATATATATATATATATATGTATGTATATATATATATATATATATATATATATATATATATATATATATATATATATATATTATATATATATATATATATATATATATATATATATGTATATATGTATGTATATATGTATGCATATATATATATGTCGTAACTGCTATCCTGTCCTTTCTCGCCCGCCTTCTAAGGCTACTGGTCGACACTTTTTCTCTCTCTCGTCGTCCACGATAATCCAGCGTTTGCAATACTTTTTTCGTCTGGCGTTAACAGCCCTTCTTATCTTGTTCTCCTTGTCCTGTCTCTCACTGTTATATTTTTATTTTTCCACTGTTTATATATATATTTTTTACTGTTTATATGTTTGTACTGTCGTTACTGTCTTGCTTATTTTTACCCCTCTGCGAAAAGATCTCAGAATTTTAATTGATTTGCTTTTCGCGGGAAGGAAATTTTCTTCGAAGTATACGTCTCGCTTTTATCCTTCGAAACGTTTAGTAGATGAAACCTTAGCGACTGAAGAAGGGGATTTTTCGTTGTGCTTATTGTCCTGTATCTCTCTTTTTTTTGCTTGTCTTGTTCCTTGGTTTGTGTCTATGTGTTTCGTCTCTCTATGTGTTCGACGTCTTTTTGGTGTCCTGTACACATATATGCGTGTATATGTACATGTAGAGGTAGGTACGTACATATATGTTTATATATATGCATATGTTCTATTTTATTAACATATATATATATCCATTTCCTGAGCGCCTATTAATAATAATACTGTAATTGTTCCATTGTTGTTTTTTTGTTTCCCGTTTGGATTAAAATTATATATATATATAATATATATATATATATATATATATATATATATATATATATATATATAATATATATATAAGGTTAATCCAAACGGGAAAACAGAAAAAAACAACAACACGTGGAACAATTACAGTATTATTATTATTAGGCGCTCAGGAAAATGGAAGAAGGAGAGTATGACGTTTCGAGCGGAGCTCTTCGTCGGAAACAAAAGAGAAGGAAGAAAGAAAGATCCCGATGTGGGCGAACAGAGGGAAAAAAACGCGACTGGTGTTTACGAAGTACACATGCTGAAAGACCGGAAGTTTTGGATAACAAGGGCAAAGTAGGTTTTTAAAGCCAAAAGAGTGGAGACAGGAAGGTTGGTAACAAAAAATGATGTGTATGTATGTGTGAGTGTGTGCGTGTGCGTGTGTGTATGTGTGTGTGAGGCGAGATAAAAAAACAAAAAATATATGTATATGTTAGTGCGTGCGTCTGTATGTAAGTGTGTGTAGTAGGGCGAACAGTAGTTGACATAGCAAGTCTCAACTGAGTGGTCAGTGGTAAAAAAAGGAGGAAGGAGGGAAGAAGGGAAGGAGGGAAAGGGTGGGGGCGTATGTAACGTGCCAGTGTGTGTGTTGAGTGGTAGTGTGTGTGTGTCCAGTGTGCGTAGTTGTATGTATGGCAAGTAAATTTGAAGTGTGTGTAAGTGTAATGTATGTATATATGCAAATGTGTGTGTGAGTGGGTGTGTGTATGTGTGTGCGTGTGTGTACAAAAAGGGGGGGTATTAAGGAAAACAAACTGCAGCTGAGGGAAAGATGGAAGAGTGGTCCCGCGGCGACAGGCGTGGGAGAACCCAAAGACACGCGCCAGCCCCAGATACGAACAGGAGATCTAGTCGGTACCCACGAGCGAGGTGCATGCATGCGTGTATGCGTGCGCGAACGCGCACAAGCGTGTATGTGCGCGCGCCTGCGAGTGTGTGTGTAAGTATGTGTGTGTGTGTGGATGTGTGAGTGTGTCTGTGTGTAGGTATGGGTGTCAGTGTGTCCGATGATTGTATGTAAGTATGTGTGTGTATATGTGTGTGTATAGATGTATGTCCGTGTGTGTGTGTGTGTATGTGTATGAGTGTGTATGTATGTACGTGTGTGTGTGTGGAGGTGTGTGTATGTGCATGTGTGTGCGCGTACATGCAGGTGTGTGAGTGAGTGTGTGTATGTATGTGTGAGTGTGTATGTCTGCGTGTGTAGGATGCATGTATGTGTATGGGTGTATGTATGTGTGTGTGTGTATGTATGTGTGTGTACGTGCGTGTGTGTGTGTATGCATGTATGCATGTATGCGTACGGCGCGTGTGCATGCATGCATGCATGTGTGTGTGTGTGCATGTGTGTAGGTATATATGTATGTGCGTATATGTGTGTGTATGTGCGTACATGTGTGTGTGTATGCATGTGTGTGTATGTAGGTGTGCAGGCGTGTGTGTATAGGTGTATGTATGTAAGTATGTATGGGTGTGTCCGTGTATGTGTGTGTATGCATGTGTGTGTATGTAGGTGTGTAGGCGTGTGTGTATAGGTGTATGTATGTATGTATGTATGGGTGTGTCCGTGTATGTTTGTGTGTGTGTGTGTATGCATGTGTATGTAGGTGTGTGTGTACGTATGTAATATATGTATGTATGCGTGTGCGTGCGTGTGTATGCGTGTGTGTGTGTATGTAGGTGCGTATGTATGTGTGTGGGAGTGTAGGTGTGTGTGTGCGTGTATGTGTGCGTGTGCGTGTATATGTTGGTGTGTGTGTATGTGAGTGTGAGTGTATGGGTGCTTGTCATGCATGTGTGTGCGCGTGCAGGCGAGTGTGTGTGTAAGTATGTGTGTATGTATGTGTGAGTGTATATGTGTGTATGTCTGTGTGTATGTATGTGCATATAGGAGTATGTAAGTATGTGTGTGTATGTGTGTGGGTGTATGTATGTATGTGTGTGTGTGCATGTGTGTAAGTATATGTATGTGTATGTGTATGTGTGTGTGTTTATGTATGTGTGTATGTATGTGTGTAGGCGTGTGTGTATAGGTGTATGTATGTATGGGTGTGTGTCTGTGTGTGTTTGCGTGTGTGTGTAGGTATGTGTGTATGTATGAGTGAAGGTATGGCTGTGTAGGTGTGTGTGTGTATGAATGTAACTGTGTGTGTGTACAAGGGTAATGTATGTATGTAGGTGTGTGTGTGTGTATGTGTGCGTGTGCGTGTGTATGTGTGTGTGTGTATGCGTGTGAGTGTGAGTGTATGGGTGTATGTCTGTGTGTGTGTATGTCCGAAGTAGGTATGTGTGTGTATGTATGTATGTGTGTGTGCGGGTATGTGTGTGTGTATATGTGTGTGTGTATGTGTGTGTGTGAGTAGGTGTGCGTGTATGTATGTGGGTAGGGATGCATGCGTGTGTGTGGGTATGTATGTATACATACGCACGCACACACCCGAAGCACGCCCACACACACGAAGCACGCTCACGCACACAACACACAAACAATACAACGCAAGCCCATGGGGCCGACCAGCCCCCAGCCCGCGCCAAGGCGCGCGCGTGCGGAGGCCCCCCGAACAACCCGCTCCACGGGAACCGAGGATCCATCAACCAAAACCAGAAAGGGGGGCTGCCTGGGTGCAAATAGGTGTATGTGTGTGTGCATTCGTGTAAAGGTGTGCATGTGTGGGTATGTATGAATGTATGTGTGTGTGCGTACATGTATGTGTGCATGTGTGTGTGTGTATGTAAGTATAGGTGTGTGAAGTATGTATGTGCGATGTGTGTGTGTGTGTATGTATGTGCGTATGTATGTGTGTATGTATGTAAGTATGTATGTATGTGTGTGTGTGTAAGTATGTATGTGCGTGTGCATGTATGTATGTGTGTATGTATGTGCATGTTGGTTTGTATGTTAGTGTGTGCATGTATGTCTATAAGTATGTGTAATTAAATGTGTGAATGTATGTACGTAGATGTGTATCAGTATGTGTGTGTGTGAACAGGCGTGTGGGATGTAGGTAGCTGTGTGTGTGTGGGGGTGTGTTTATCCGGAAAAAAAACCTTAGGAGGAGGGGGCTGTGTTAAGTCCGTGTGGGGTAGTGGTTTGTAGGGTGAAGATGTAGCGTTACTCCAAGTGGAGCCTAGAAAGTGGACGACCATTGTGGGGGCCGAGACCAAACACTGAGATGTCATCTAGGGAATGGCTGGCCGAGCGGAAGTGGCGTGCGACGGGAGAAAAAGAGTGTAGGCGAACGTCCCTCAAATGTTCTGTAAATCGGTCGGACAACCGGCGTCCCGTCTGTCCTACATACAGCATCCCGCATAGGTTGCATTTAATGCAGTAAATGAGGCTAGACGAGGTGCACGTAAAAAAAAAAATATATATATATAATATATATATATGTATGTATGTATGTATATAGTTAATATTTAGAGAGGCCGTTGAACACGAAAGTACATTTAAATATCAGATTATTACGATAGAGTGACCTTTTTTCTAGATTGCAAGGGTGATATACCCGGAAGCTGCCAAAATGTGAGATATGGCCAACCAGGCAGATACATTGTTATATATATATATATATATATATATATATATATATATATATATATTCAAACTTCCACTGCCCGACGATAAGCTTCACGACCTTTGAAACCTTAAGTAGCAGGGTATTTGAATCATGCTGTTTTGTTCCATATATGTATATATATATATATATATATATATATATATATATATATATATATATATATACATGCAAACATACATACATACATATAGAGCAATGTGTCTTCTTTTCATCCTTCAAGAGAATAGAAGCATGGCTTCACCAGTAATTAAGGCATTCTACTTATTTTACATTATTTTATCAAAGAACGTTCTTTGCAACCCTTTAATCTCTTCTATAAAATCTAGATAGTGTAGTAGCGCAGACTGAAAAGTAATGTGGTCCACTCAAAGCTAAGACGCCCACACCTAACTCGAGGAGACGAATTAGGAGTGGTTGTCGGTGGATTCTAGGAGAAAGATGAGGCTGTATTGGATTTGAAGTAGATGATTGAAGTAGTAACAAAAAAGAATTACTGAAGTCGTACGCAAGTTAAAAGTAATATCTAGAGTTCAAAAAGGTAATGGTGAGGTTAAGCCATATTAATTCATATATATATATATATATATATATTATATATATATATATATATATAATATATATATATTATATATATATATATATACATATGTACGTACATATATATATATATATATATATACATATTTTCATATATAATAGTGTACAAACAATTTACGTATTTATACACGAAAAAAGTGAGCTTTAACAGGACACTTTACATACTAGAAAGGGCAGTTAAAGCCCAAACCAAGAATAAGAGCAATTAGATAGGGAATGAAAATAAAGAATATATTTGTAGTTACACTCAGATTTGAATTTTTGTATGACTGTGCAAAATAAATTAATTTGCCATCCTTACTTCTTCAGTGAGGGTGCTAAAATTAATGCATATTTATGCAGCAAATAGCACCGAAAATACACATGCTACATACTTATACATTATAATTTTCAATCCACCGTGCGGTGGATTTTCATTCCCTTTGAAATTGCTCTTATTCGTGGTTTTGGGCTTTAACTACCCTTTCTAGCATGTAAGGTGTCCTGTTAAAGGTCACCTCTTTCGTGTATAAATACATAAATTGTTTGTACACTATTATATATGAAGATATGTTGTTTATTGAATTTATTACGCATGCTAGCCACCGGATGAATATTTTTCTAAATTTTCTACCCTTATTATAACCACATATATATATATATATGTGGTTATATATATATACGTATATATGCATACATATATACGTACACACACGCGCACGCACGCACACTCACACACTCGCACACGTATATGTATATATATATATATATATTATATATATATATATATATATATATATATATATATATATATACATATTCTATAATTATATATACAATTATTACAAGGGATCGGCTTTACGCCTCACCACGCACTGCAAGGAATAGACTCTAAAGCCTATTACCACCTTAAAATCTCCTAGAATAACACACAATATTGTAGGCAAGAAAAAGAAAAATAATGAATCAACAAGGTTGGTTAATTGTGTATATGATCGAATTTCAAGCTTAAATTTAAAATATTTTACTTCCTGCTTTCATCAGCACAGTATTCTATAGGATAAATTTTCGAGTATCTCAAAATATGTATGTGATCGGCGACATCGCATGACCAATATCCATCTACAGTCGCAAAAATATACTGCCAAGTATAATTCACATCTCTCCTTTGTACCCACGTGTAATGTTTTAAGATCTAGACCGCAGTAAATGCAGTTTCGATCATGGAGTAAATTTATTCAAATATTAATTATAATAAAAGGATAAAATCAATAATAATTTTACCAGATTTGAAGGTGGTAATAGTGGCTTTAGCGTCTATTTCTTGCAATGCGTGATGAGGTGTAAAGCTGATCCCTTCTTATAATTATATATGTGATTATAAAATTTACCTATGAGGTTTTTATTTCCGCACTGACTACCTAGTAAAATTATTATTGATTTTACCCTTTTATTATAATATATATATATTCAGGGTGTCCGAAAAGTCACAGATGGGTTTCAATTTTTAATAACTTCCTTAACTTTACAAATAAATGCATGAAATTTTGATACAATATAAATGACATAATGCAAATTAATATGCACAAGTCAAATTTTGCAACATCACAACATCACATATGAAAAATGACAGCTCTTAAATGTCTGCCATTTTCGGCTTCGCACGTCCGTGCTCTTTCCAAAGCTTTCCCCATAACACCCACAAGAGTTTCAGATCCCACTTCTCTGATTCCTCTAATGTTGTTCTCCTTCAGTTGCACCAGGTTTTCCGGTTTGTTAACGTGAACCCTCTCTTTCAGGTATCCCCACAAGGAAAAATCCAGACTAGTCAAATTTGGAGAACGTGAAGGCCAGTTGACATTGCCGTAGTGGGTGATTATTCTCTCTCCAAAGCAATGGCGTAGCAACTGCATTGTTTCTCTTGTGGTATGAGCAGTTGCTCCATCTTGCTGGAACCATGTGTGAGGTCTATTTTGAATGGCCTTCATGTTCTCCAGACTTGTGCCTATAGTAGAAAGGATTATTTTTCTATCCCTTCAAAAAATCAAATTTTGAATGTCCCTTTATGTCCGACGCGCTAACTATTCTGCCATTTTGCCGCATTAATTGGGATTAACGTTCTTATGTCAGGAACCAAACCCGAGTCGCATGTGTGAAAGCCAACAATCCTAACCGCTAGAACTCAGAATGTAAAGAATAAGAAATAAATCTACCAATAGTAATAATGATGTTTTCCTCCAATGGAAGAGCCTCTAGTACATAATAACGAACGTTCATGCCTGAAACGACGGAACTACATATTATCGCTGCCAGTGTCTGTATAGCTTCTGCCCTGCAGTTAATTGTTGCAATATCCAAGGAGAATGTGAATTATTACAAAGGTCAGATTGCCAACTAAAGCTTTTAAAGAGAACTTTTCGTGACCAAGATGAATGTCACATGAAATATATCGATGAAGATATAATTTCTCAATTTAAAAGTGGAAAAGAACATACATGAATAGCATTATCTCCTCAAAACCTATCGAAAAAATTCACAGACACAAACACAAACACACACGCATCCACAGACGCGCGCGCGCACACACATAAAGAGTGAAAGAGTGAGTGGGGAGAGAAAGGAAAAAGCCATTTCTGATATAAAAATTGTATTATGTAAAGTGTATAGAATGTATATTGTAACACGCATTTCTTTTTAGCTTTATATATATATATTATATATATATATATATATATATATATACGAACATACATACATACAGTTTGGTATATAAAAACACAGGAGACTAGTCGTATATTTTCTATTCATATAGCATTTTTTGTCTCTTCGTAAACAAATACTTATTAGAGTATTGCTCAAAAATATTTTACCGTAATTATCTATCAGCGAAAAATAATGAAGGAAAAATAACAAAACACAGTCAAAAGGACATAAAAAGCACTTGAAAATAATACAAAAAAATCATAAACATTAACACTCAAGCTATTTTCAAATATTTACCAAAATAATACATTTTCTCCTCTTCAAGAAGATAAAAAAAATGTAAGGAAATCTAAAATATGAACCTTCATATAATGCGTCATTTGATTAGGTGAGAGAGAGAGAAAGTAAATAAGGAAGCTAGGTCTGCCCAACAGCCAATATGGTGTGTCAATAGGATATAAAAGAAATTATTTCACTGAGATTTCTTATTGCAGTAATTCGTTACTGCGGTATTCTTAAATTATTAAAATGATCCTTAGTGTGTTCTATACAGATTCTCATTGTGTTTACCCTCGCCCCCCGAGGGTAGAGAAAAACAGAGAGAATATTATTTAAGAGAAATCGAAAGACATTTCTGTCAAAGAATAACCTTTGGAAATTATTCTTCAGAGGTGTACGAAGTAATTTCTCAAACATTGAAACTTGTGTGCGCGTGCACATGTGTTCGTATGTATATATTTATTTATTTGTTTGTGTATCAGAGAGTGTGTATTTGTGTGTATTAACGTCAATATGTGTGTGTGTGCGCGCGCGAATTCGTGTGTGTGTATGTGTGCGCGTGCAATTTCTACTACTCGTTTAGAGATGTGGGGGTAATGACGTAAGCACTAATATGTGAGCGCACACGCACAAGCGTTCGTATGTATATATTTATTTATTTGTTTGTGTATCAGAGAGTGTGTGTATGGATGTTTGCTTGCGCGTATGTGTGTGTGTGTGTTTGAGTATGTGTGAGTGAGTGAATTACTAGCAATTTCGACCAGATGCAGTCTCAAAACGCGAAAGGAAGACACTATGCACAATGATAGATATGGCACAGTCGATTCATACATAAAAATGGAACCTTAATAGAAAATGCGAAGATTACGAAATTGAAATACTTAGAGACATAAAGAAGGTCTTATGTCGGATCCACATCACGTTGGGACGGTAAATGGTCAGGAAAAAAGAGAAACACAATGGCATCCATACAAAGTAATTTTCATATTCACTGCAATCTAGCCCAAACATATAGACATACCCCACTAAGATCATTACACTTACTACTACTACTACTACTACAATAATAATAATAATAATAATAATAATAATAATAATAATAATAATAATAATAATAATAATAATAATAATAATATAATAATAATATAATGAAATAGAATAATAATAATAATAATAATAATAATAATAATAATAATAATAATAATAATGATGATGATAATAATAATAATGCGAAGAAGGCTGGCGTCATTAAAACTAAGAATTGAGTTAAGAAAGAAAAATTTTAAAAGAACCCAAAAACAGAAACTGCATGGAAAGAGAAAAAATGTACGGCCAGTTTGCAAGAGATACAAACGCCAAGACAGATACAGAATACCAGTGGCTATGGATGACCTGAAGATAGAGACAGAAGCACATATATGTGCAGCTCAAGAACAGGCGTTAAAGACCAACTATATGAAGTGCAGAATAGACAACACTACCGTCAACGACAAATGCAGAATGTGTGGGGAGAGGGGTGAAACGGTATGATACATCGTTAGCGAATTTCCGAAATTGGTACAACGCGAATACAAAAGACGCCATGACAATATGGCAAGAATTATCCATTGGGAGCTCCGTGGAAATCACGGTCTACAAAAAGCAAAGACGTGGTATGAGTAAATCCCAGGAGTCACCGAGAATGAAAATTACGAAATTCTGTGAGATGCAATGATTCTTTGCAATCACCTCACCAGAAATCGAGGACCGGACATTGTTGTAGTCAATAAAAAGGAAAGAACAGGCATTATAATCGACATAGCATGTTCTGGTGACAACAGGATCAATGAGAAAGAAGAAAAACTGAACAACTACGACGATTTGAAGTGGAAAATACGAAGGTTGTGGCCAATGAGGAGAGTAGACGTGGTACCAATAGTAATTGGCGCACTTGGAAGTATCAGTACTCAACTGCCAACATAGCTCAAAAAGATTGGTGCAAATGTAAAGATAGAACATCTACAAAAATCAGCATTTCTTGTAGCTGCATGAATTCTCCGCAGAGTTCTTGAAGCATGATCAGTAAACAAGTGTCACTTTAGTCTCCTGGCTGTGGACAGCTGACACTTTCCATCATACCCAGCAAAATAAGTTGTGCGGTTTCATATGATAATAATACTGCTACAACTGCTTATGTTACTACTCCATATCTACACATCTACTTACCACAACGGCATGGCAAACAATAGAAACATAAATACATACAAACGCATATACACTCTTTTACACATACACACATATAAACATAAGACAAACACATACACTCACACACACACTCGCACGCATACACACACACCAAACACATACACAAATATGTACACATTTACTTACACACAGACACGCATGAACTCACAAACAAAACACACACACAAGCATGCACACACATACATATACCCACACACACAAAAAAACACGCACATATAACTTGTGAAGAAGGTAGAAGCATTCCTTCAGACCCAAAAATGCACCCCTATTGGGACTATTTCGATCAGAAAACAGAAACAAAGCTCAAAGCTTTGTCCGAAGGATTGATCTGTGGTATAATACTTTAACAAGACAAGGGATAACAGTGACTTCGAAATTCCGGCCTGCAAATCTGTGTCATGTCTTTGTCTCTCTGTCACCCTTCTTATTGTAAAAGTATAATTAACATGTACACTACCAAAAATGTGAGTAATTCTTCAGTTTAAGAATAAATAGCTTTTCTTATAAATCGACGTAAAAACAAACAATGATATCTGTGTGCGTAAACATATATATATATATATATATATAGCAAAAATTTAGATTCAGATGAATGCGGTACTTAAGTTGAAGCACCAGAATTTAGTACGGTATTATCCAGGCAATTTCAAAATAAGGTGATTAAAATCAAAATAAGCAACAAGGATATCCAGAGGTAATGCTGTACGATCGTTTCAAGCAACTCCATTTAATTGAACAATGCAATCATTGCATCAGTTTAAATGCAGTGCAATCCTCATCCGCATAAATACATAGAATTTAATTTAATTAAAACAGATGGGCACATTAGTATAATTTTACCTAAAATCTCCAAGAAGGTAAGGAGATAGACAAAGAACATAATGTCGTCACTTCAGCTTAAAAGCCACTGAGGTTTCAGGAAGAAAGACTTGTTGCAGATTTTGCTTGTCACTGTTTTCCTCCCTCTATTGTGGTAAAAGTTTGGTATATACTCAAAAGTATTCAAAAAAACTTTTTATCCTTTTGTTATAATATTCTTCTTAATAATCTTCTGAATAATCCTAAGCTTAAACTTTATACAATATCACAATATTATTTAAAATATTTTACTATAGTACCACATGATGAGATTTCCCCTGCTTCATTATCAACGGTCTACTATTGGCTTCCCTCTTTAATTGTCAGCTAACATCTTGATTTAAGATTCCCTTTACCAAAGCTCATTATATTGCTTCAAATAAATCTTGATAGCTTTTTATGACTATACCCACTATGATTTTCTGTCGACTCCCTCATCTTCCTTCCTAGCAGGCACTACTCCTTGTTCTTTTGGCCTTAGATATACAAAGATTTGATAAACTAGTCTATAAATTAAAACTGACCTCATAAAACAGTGACAAGCAAAATCTGTAACGAGTCTTTCTTCCTGATACTTTAGTAGCTTCTAAGCTGAAGTGAAGACAGCATGTTATTTGTCTATCTTGTCTTCTTGGAGTTTTTTACCAACAATATCTCATATGAACCACCAAGAGTCATATGGAGCCCGGTTGAGGAGCACTGATCTACACCATGACATTGATCTCTTACCAGTATTAGATGCCGGAAAACCAATAAGGAGATCCCGAAATTCAAAAGTTCAGTGCCTGAAACAGTTTGAGGAATCAGGAGTGAGGGTACTGTTTGTATATATCGCGAATACACTTAACTCTTAAAGGAGTTATTATACTAATACGCCAGTATCTGCGGTTATACAAATAATTTAAATTAGAAATGTCTCGATAAATATAAAGTAATATAAATGGAGTAGTAAAAGCCAAATTTATCATTATTTTTTCAATAAAATGAGGGGTGTGATAATGTTCCGTTGATGTGTGCATTGATTGTGTCTTGAAGTGGGGAAAAAAATTGGCATGACTCCGCTGAACGATGTTATCGAAATCTGTTTATAACTCGGTGTATATATAGCATAAGATGTCTAGACTGCGGGTGGAAGACGCATGGAAGCGGAAATTTCGATAAGGCCTCCTTCAACATTCATAACACACATAGAAGACTGTATATTGGTCCTGTGTATGTTTATTCATGTGCCTTATGCACATAACACCAGAAGGAATTATACTCACTTCATCTGTTAGCACTAAAAGCCTGAAAGAGTCATTTTAATAAAGAGCATCTACAATTACAACTGCTTCAACAATGCCAAATTCTCAGATTTAGGAAACTGAGCAAAATCCCTACAGTTCTAAAAATACAATAAAATAAAGTGAAACCGCCCCAAACTCTTCTATCAAAATCACAAAACATTTAGAAAGATACATCGATACCATCGTAAAATTTTCTCTAAACAATAGTACAGATTTAGGTCATTGTCCTTCATCACTGCGCAACTAACGAAACATTAACAAATATACTTTGACTCCAGAAACAACAAAACATAGATATTGTCAGGAAAGCAACACGGAGCGCTTCATCTTTGCTAACACAAAGAAACAATAAGATTGGTGTAGAAACAATACCTTCGATCTAACTGTCGTAGATAACGTCACTCCTGCTTGGGTCACCATAGTAAATCAGGGAACTTTTGCTAACGTATGGAGAATAAAATCATGAACAGATATTTTATTTTTCAATTGTGTGAAACGGTGATGTCAACTTTTGCTGACGCATACACAGAGGAAAAGTTTTAGTCGGGGGCATAATTCGTTCCTTGTTTGTTAGGACATATTTAGGGTGATTTATTCCCTTAGAATTGTCTACAGCAACAAAAATTATATATTTTTAAGAATATCTAAATCTGTATTTATTATATAATTTTAAAATATATCTTTCTGTAATTATAGCTTTGTGACAGACAAAAGTTTAACTTTTGAGATAATAAACGCTTACATGACGGAGAAGAAAATTGACGATAAGTCTGATATGTTCAGTTTGATAATGGTAAAATGGAAATAAAAGATACAATTACAGGTTATAAACAAAGAACAAATGTATGAGTGTACGTGTTTGTGTATGTGCACGTGTGCACATGTGTGTGTGTGACTGCGGGGGATTGTAGCAAATAACTGTGTTCGAACTATTCAGTCATATGTTGATGTGATATTCCATTTATTCAGCAATATTGGGCTATTTGTATGTTTGATAATGATAGGATGGACATAAAAGTTTAAAATAAAGCTGACAGAGAGGCTATGTATGCACTTGTATATATATATATATATATATATATATATAATATATATATATATATATATATATATATATTATATATATATATATGTGTATGTATGTATATATGTATATATGTGCATATGTGAATCTATCTCTCTCTCTCTCTCTCTCTATCTATCTATATATATATATATATATATATATACTCAGAGAGTGCCAGAGGGTGAGAGAGAAAAGGGAAAGAGAAGAGGTACAGATTACTATATATATGCGTGTGCGCGTGTGTATGTGCGCGTGCGTATGTGCAGACATAAAGGCAGACAGAAAATTTTAGTACTCATATGCCATACATTAGAGAAAAGTAGACTTTAATTCAATACGCGTTAATTTTCCAAATGTATTTGACTTAACCAAGTACACAGGCTAATAATTAACTTTAATTATATTACTAAGATTTACACACTATATATTTAACACGTGAATATAAAATGTGTATGTGTATTTGTGCGTCTGTGAGTGTGTGTGTAATCTAAATTTAACTTTTCTAATTTGGTAGAGTCATATATATTGAAGTATTTCTTTCTTAAGGATATTCGAGAGAATTAATTACGAATGATACGCTATTTTCTTATTGTCCAAGTTTCATTGCTAAAACACATCACTTTTGCAGCATGAATGAAAAGATCTAGTCCACCCAAAACTACTTGAAGCAAATCTGGAGATAATATTATGTTTTTTGTGTAAATTATAAAATAAATGAACAACTATTTATCAAGCCATATTCATTGAAAGCCGGAATCAAACACCGTTGTTCTTGTTATTGTTATTGCTGTCATTTAGTGAGTGAACAAAGTGGATTAGAGATCATTAGTATTTGTATGTATCATTTCAGTGGTACATGTGTGCGGATGTGCGTGCGTATATATGTACTTACATACACGTGCGCTTGCGCACGCACGCACACATTCATGCAACCAATAACATACACGCAACTGATATACACAACTGACACATATACCTACATATTCGCACACGCAAGCGCCCACACACGGTCATGCTTCTGTTAGTCCCTCCAGAAGCCAATAGGACACCAAGGTTCCACCAGCTTCTTGTCCAGCCACACTAATGCCGCTAAAATACCGATCTCACTTCTAGCAATACCATGTGACCCGCCTTGACCAATAGCAACCTTAGAGTTCAGTAGCCATTTCGGACTTCCTGTACATTCGGTCGATTAACTAACTCTGAACGAACTAGGTAAAGAGGCCTGCAAAACTTTTAACTGCATAGAGCCGAATTAAAATAATAATATATGCGACTGCTACTCAATATGTATGGGCTGTCTATCTACTCTTGATTTCGAGCATCCATCGACAATATGAGTGTTCAAAGACAGTTGCTCCCATAAATTCTAAAATACAATTTAGGATTTATGGAGGATTAAAGTTGGAAAAAAACCTTGACACTGGAGACATACAAGGAAACCGAACGAAAACAAACATGGAGGGTCGTTAGACAAGAAAGAGCGGAAAATAGTGAACGCTGTGAGAAACATTTTTTTCTGAAAAGAGAGAATATAGAAGAGAGAGAGAAAAAAAGCACGTACGTTCTTTTGAACGTCCGTCCAGGAAAAGAAAGATAGTCACGTGAGGAAAGAAAGATGTATGATGGTCACGTGTAAGCAACGAGAGAGAGAGGAAAAGAGAAAGAGGGGAGAGAGACAGGCAGACAGACAGATAGAAAACAATGAAGGAGGGAGGGGAAGAAAAAAGGAATTAGAGAAGGATGGAGGAAGAAAACAGTATAGAGTAGAGGGTCGCATCAAGAAAGTGAAGATGAACTTACTTGGAAGTGGATATATATACTTCTAATATAAGGATAAAATTTTATTAAAAAATTTTATCAGTGGCCAGCATACGAAAAATACCTATTAAGGTGAAAATTATAAATGCAATAATAAATAAGGGCAAAAAGAAAAAATGTTCTTTGCCAATATGGCTGAAAAATCGACGCTAAATCGTTCTAACATTATATATATATATATATATATATATATATTATATGTGTGTGGTGTGTGTGTGTGTGTGTGTGTGTATGTATATGTATGTATACGTATATGTCTACATATATATAATAATATTTATATATATATATATGTATGTATGTATATATACATATATGTATACATGTATATATACATATATGTATACATATATGTATACATATATATATGTGTGTGTGTGTGTGTGTGTGTGTGTGTGTGTGTGTGTGTGATGTGTGTGTGTGTGTGTATGCATATATATACATATAAACGCATCAAGCCGGCAGAATGATTAGCGCGACGGACAAAACACTTAACAACATTTCTTCAGACTTTACCTCTCAAATGTTGTCTTTTATCACTTTCGGCGTCAAAAAAAAGTACCAGTTCATCACTGGAGTCGAAGTAGTCGACTAACCATCCCCTCAATATATATATATATATATATATATATATATATATGCATGTGCGTTGTGTACATGTGCTTTTGTGTGTGTATGTATGAATATATATATTAATAATAATAAGGATAATTACGAAGTAGTATAGCATTACCTTTAATTCCTTTATATATGTATATATATACATACAGCTTCATAGAGGCATACATATGTTTCTATTCCATCGATTAGTAACCATATATATATATAATATATATATATATATATATATATATATATATATATATATATATATATATATATATATGCATGCGTTTGTGTGTGCATGTGCTTCTGTGCGTGTATATAGATATATATATATATATATATATATATATATATATATATGTACACACACACAAATACACATGTTGATTTCTTAGTCTTCTTGCTGTTATATGTATAATTGTGTGCGTGGGCGCATGTATTTATACACACACACACACACACACACACATATACATACATACTCTCTTGTACCTGTGTGCGTCTATATATAATATCTTGGCAAATAATATGATTACCCTCAGAACTATATTCATGCAATAGAGAGAACATGCTAAAGAAATGTACAACACCATACAATATAAGAAAGCTGCAAGATTTGGTATATGTTATGTATCTAATTATATAGGCTACATTATTGAACATTGCTAACCATATTATCAAGCCTAGTTTTATTTCCATTCCTCATCCGTCCTTTGCAAGGAAATTTCAGGGCATGCCTATATTAAAAAGAATCTAATGTATTTGAACTCTTTTCCTCTTTATGTTCCTATTGGACAATCTCATTGACAGACGATGAAATATTGTTTCCTTAGGAGTACAATGTTTGCAAATTGTTGCTTTTGAAACTAATCCGAACAAACAGCCATGTTTCTTTTTTTTTTTCGTTTTCTTTTCTCTCGTCTCTTTTTCCTCTTCATTTGTGTCTCTGTTTCTCCCAGTCTCTCTCTGTCTTTCTCCACTTTTCTCATTATCTCTCTTCTCAACTGCTGCTCGCCTCATTTGTCTGTCTCTGTTTCTCTGTCTTCCTCTCTCTCTCTCTCTCTCTCACCCTATTTCTTTTCCTTTCACCCTCATTACATCTATCTTTTCTCACATTTATCTTTCACTCTGTTTCCCTCTCTTCCTCTCTCACTCTATATTATTACATCCCATCTACCTTTTCCCATCTCTCTCTTCTCGCTCTCTTTCTTTCTCTCTCTCTCACACACACATACACAAACTTTATCTTTCTCATTAGGACCCATTTCTTCTTCTCTCTCTTTCTCTCTACCTCTCACCTCATTATCATTCTCCCTCTTACTCTCTCTCTCCTCTCTCTCTTGCTCACTCGCTCTCTCTCACACTCTTACTCACTCTCTCTCTCTCACTCTCAATCTCTCACTCTCTCTCTCTCTCTCTCCCTCGCTCGCTGTCTCACCCATTCCTTTATCTTTCTCTATTTCTTTCTCGTTCTCTCTACATCTTTCATTCCTTCAACCTACCACCCTATATCTATCTCCCTTCCCTCTTTCTTTCTTCTTTCTCTCTCTCAGCCCTCTCTCTCACCCTCCCCTTTACCCTCCCCCTCCCCTTTACCCTCCCTCTCTACCTCCTTCTATAATATCATGACAGCGCCATAATTGTTGAATGATGGGACAGATTTATTACACTTGCAAGTTTCGGCCATTTTTATTAAAACTGGATATATTGTTAGTGAATATCTTCTCAGCTCGTAGCCATGTTTGGTACAACAACTAACAATTATAGATTAACGATGGAGAAGAGAATAAAAAGAAGCGAGTGTCTCAGTACATAATGGTTGGTTTTTGTTTACAAGGCATTCTTAAGACGGCTAAGGAGCGAATATAGCGGATCTAAAATTCGTGTAGAGAAACCAATCGAAGTTTTGGAAATCAAGGTATGTCTTGTAGCAGTAAATAATCGTTTTTCAATTGATATAACCATTTGGTATTGCAGACACATAAATAAAGAAAGAAGAGAAAAGTTTTACGTTTCTTTCAATTTAGATTTTGTGGTTGTATCATTAATAATCTGCAATGGAAACATCTTCTCCTTAAGTGAAACGAAATCTATCTGGAGGAGGAAAGAAGAAGCAAAATTGGATAGACATACCGATAAAAATTTGAACAGATAAATAGATAGATACATGAATAAATAGATAAGTAGTAGATAGAAAGATACACGAATATATAGGTAGCTAAATGGATAGGTGGGCGTTGGAACACATAGATAGATAGACAGACAGACAGACAGACAGACAGATAGATAAATAGATAGATAGATAGATAGATAGATAGATAGATAGATAGATAGATAGATAGATAGATAGATAGATAGATAGATAGATAGATAGATAGATAGATAGATAGCAATGTTATAAGTTTAATCCCTTTATAAGAAAATTTTTCTGTGTAGGAGTAAGACACCTACCGATAATACATAGAGACATCCAGGTGTTCTTGATGAAGATAACCAGGAACTGAACCGATCGAACAGATCGAACAGATCGAATCGTGGTGTAAAGCATTAAAAAACATAGAAATTGTATAATATCGATTACCAGTATCAAAAGTATCCATGAAAAGGATTAACTTGATTTGTTTCAGAAAATAATAAATTTAAGGGAACGCATATGATTACCGCATTAATATCTTTCTCAAAAAAAGGGTATCACTAAAAACCATATGTTCTTGAGAATCGAACCTACTACAGTGAGGATATTCATCGTGTGGCGATGGTATCGGAATTATTTGCTTTCTACAAATATTTATTGGGTTTGCATAGCAGAGTATGTAAGAATTGCAATACACAGGAATACAACGATTGTTTTTCGACAGTGTCGTGTGGATTTTGATTTATGCCAACATAAACATATATCTGAAGACTATTTTGTTATTTGGCAGAATACAGCAGTAAGGACGTGTGTGTGTGTGTGTGTGCACGCATATGTGTGTGCATGTCAATTTTACGTACATGAGAAAATATTCTTGCGTAATATTTCATGCATATATGTGTATATGTGTGTGTTTGTCGGTGTAAAGTTGCATTCTTTTCGTTCCTTCAGTCATTTAACTGCAGTCATGCTGGTGCACCGCTATGAACGGTTCAGTCAAACAAATCGACCTCAGTACTCGAATTTTTTTTCAAGGCTTGTACTTATTCTATCGGTGTCTTTTGTTGAACTGCAATGTTACGGGACATAACCAAACCAACACCGATTGTCAACGAGTGGACGGGGGGACAAATACATGCACGCATATAGAGATGAAAGGTAAAGTCGATCGCAGTGAAATTTGAAATCAGAACGCAAAGAGAGACAAAATGCCGCAAAGCATTCTGCCCAGCATGTTAACGATTCTTCCAGATTGCCACCTTAATTTTGAGTACAATAATAACACATTATTCGTCTTTGAATCAATTCCCTCAGTTGCATGTTTGCTAAATGCTGTCTTAACAAATCCAGAAACCATGTTGAAATATAAACATTCCGTTATACATCTGTCCTCTACTATTACGAGTGTTCTATTGAAAAGATCACCAAGTTAAATGAACCTGCGACAAATGAATAATAAAACATGTGGTAGAAAATAGGCTTCCTTCTGAAACCCATGTTTTTTGTTTATTTTTTTATCGCTGCTCCGTGTTATCACAGTTCAATTCGTAATAAGCATAACATGGTTGCCCATTGCTGAGAGGGGAAAAGGAGTTACCTCTGCTTGAGCGATTCAAGCTGTGACCTAAATGGGTTAATCTGTGTAAGTTTTTCTGTCCTTGTGTATGCAAACGCTCTCTTAGCCCAGGGGAATTTTTTGTCTTGAAGGGAATGGCTAAAAATTTCACTATTTGAACTGAAAAAAGTATCCGGATCGTGTGACTGTTTCAGAATCATTACCCACTTGCTCAAGAAAAATTTGCACCGTTTGCAAAATATACTAGTCGACATCATAATGCATATATACATGTATGTATATATAGTGAGTAGTGACCCCCTTCGGTCAGACACTGACCATGGGTTTGCACCTAGAGAGTTACCCTCTGAGGCACAAGTATGGGCAAGGTTGTTTTATGGAAGACCAGCAGTCGCACATGCATACCGGCCTCCCCTCTCCACGTCACCGATGTTGTCCAAGGGAAAGGCAAGGGCCGATACAGCTTGGCACCTGTGACGTCGCAACTCATTTCTACAGCTGAGTGAACTGGAGCAACGTGAAATAAAGTGTCTTGCTCAAGAACACAACACGCAGCCCGGTCCGGGATTCAAGCTCACAACCTCAGAATCGTAAGCTCGACGCTCTAACCACTGAGCCACGCGCCTTCACGTATATATATAATATATATATATATATATAATATATTTCTTTACTACCCACAAGGGGCTAAACACAGAGGGGACAAACAAGGACAGACAAAGGGATTAAGTCAACTACATCGACCCCAGTGCGTAACTGGTACTTAATTTATCGACCCCGAAAGGATGAAAGGCAAAGTCGACCTCGGCGGAATTTGAACTCGGAACGTAACGACAGACGAAATACGGCTACGAATCTCGCCCGGCGTGCTAACGTTTCTACCAGCTCGCCGCCTTGTATATATATATAATATAGGAGTGGCTGTGTGGTAAGTAGCTTGCTTACCAGCCACATGGTTCCGGGTTCAGTCCCACTGCGTGGCACCTTGGGCAAGTGTCTTCTACTATAGACTCGGGTCGACCAAAGCCTTGTGAGTGGATTTGGTAGACGGAAACTGAAAGAAGCCTGTCGTGTATATATATATATATATATATATATATATATATATTATATATATATATGTCTGTGTGTATATGTATGTGTGTCTGTGTTTTCCCCCAACATCGCTTGACAACCGATGCTGGTGTGTTTACATACCTGTAACTTAGCGGTTCGGCAAAAGAGACCGATAGAATAAGTACTAGGCTTACAAAGAATAAGTCCTGTGGTCGATTTGCTCGACTAAAAGGCGGTGCTCCAGCATGGCCGCAGTCAAATGACTGAAACAAGTAAAAGAATAAAAGAGTAAAAGAGTATATATATATATATATAATTAAGATAAATAACTTTTATTAAGCAATTCAATTGATAGAGAAAGATATTCTAAAAATCACTAAATTAAATAAACAATAAATTGACTGCGCACGTTTTGTGACTATATCTTTAAATCGATACTATTAAACTTAATTAGATTTGAAAATATAGCCACTCTTCAGGTCTAAATTAATAAAATAAATGTATCTTGACATATAATTTAAAAAATAAATATAGAAATATACGTATCGTAACAATAAATAATCGAATAAAATGTAACAATATAAATGAAAAATAAAATCATATCTTATCTTATTGAAGAATACCAGTTAACTAAAAATTTAAAACGTTAAAAACAGAACCTAGCGTTGCTAAGAAATTTATCACGTAAAAACATGATGTAAATAATAACTATAGAATAAATAAATAAATAGAAATATGTATTTTAGCTGTGAAAATAATATGTATTTAGAAGTGAAAATAAATAAACTAGATGTAATATACTATTTACTGGAAAAATTCTAAATTCTCCATAATTTAAAGTTAAAATACGTAAAATACATAAAATAAATTTCGATAAATTAATCTATAGTCATCAATTTATCTATTTATTTTATAAACACCTTGGTTTAATCATATTCTAGTTATGTACATGCACTATATAATCTATGGCTAATTTATACTCATTTTACTGCTACAAATTATAAATACATAAATTAGTAACATGAATCAGGGTTTATATATATATACACAAAATAGTTAAACTTATATAAGTAATTTATTTTATGTCTATATTTAATTTAACTTAAATTTTCTTGGGAATTAATCAATTCTTTATTATTAGATAGCAATATCTCCATAAATTCATTTGTAAATAGTAAACGAAAATTAGTACCTATTCGATAAGATTCAGCTTTACAAACTATCTCTCAATTTAGATTATACTTAATTCCTTTAGATTTCAATTCCCATATATATTTGCTAAGGCCAGTAGAATTAATCAATGTTTTATTCTTAAATGAATGCATGTGTTGAGCCACTTTTAATTTAATTTCATTAGAAGTCGACCCTACGTAAATCGCATTTGAATTATAACTATTCCTATTAATATTATCATCATTGAAAGTCACTACACATTTACATACTACATCATCCAAATTAAATTTATTTTTAAATTTACATTTTGTCTTACTCTGCATGTACAATTAATTATATTCTGGTCTTTATTATTAATAGAATAATTATTTAATTTGTTAATGTAAAACGTATTCAGCTTAAATCTATTAAAAGAAGAAATAATGTTAACAACATTATTAGTAGTAGAATGACCAACTCCAAAATTACAACTAGAAAAATGTTATTATATTTTTATTATCTATACTGAATACTTCAATTAGTTTTAATATCTCTTTAATAATGTTTGTTTTAACTTGAGCCCCATAAGGAATAATTAACCAAATTTTGTTCTTATTATTAACATTATTTTTATTTATTATATTTTTATATTTATTATTATCATTAAACGAATTAAATTTATTCTTATCTTCTTTTAGTCTATTATTATATTTATTTTTTGTATTATCATAATACCTATTATTAAAACTATAATTCACTAAATAAAACTTATAATTCTTAATATTAGGTTTATTATTATAAATATCATAGGAATCATTTATCTAACCTTTTATATTATAATTATATTTACAATTATTAAAGAATCTAATACTACTATTATATCCTGCCTCCCACAGTGCTTCATTATAAGGTGCGTGTTTTTGGAAAATCTCAATATCTATATTATCTATCAACGAACAATTTCTTACTTGAGGGTGGGTGATTACTATTAGCATTAATATATCTAATGTTTTCATTAATTTTATGGAATGGTTGGGTTTTACCTGTTATTAAATTAAAATTAGCATCTAAATAATTAACATTATAATTCTCTATATATATATTAATACCTAATCCATATCTTTTAAAAAACTACATAGTTTCTTCTTATATAATTCTAGTGTTCTATTGGTGCAATTCTTAGTTAGTAATAAAAGGCCATCCTTATATAATCCACCCTCCAACTTTAATTTTTCTAATTGAAGTTCCCATAATAAATACCTACTAAATCAGTCGTCTGGTCAGAATCGGGTGCCCCCATAGGTATATCAAAATAGTCTCTAGTATCCTTCCTAGCCCACAATTTATTATTATATATAATCAACGATTTCCTAGCCGCTTCAACTACATTAACTTCATCATAAGTCATTCCAACTTTATTCATTGCATAAATTAGGGCCTTATTGAGTACAATCTCATTTGTAGAAGAATAATAATTATCTATATCTATTTGAATGAATTTATATCTAATTTTATCTTTAGTATTATTAGACCATTTTAAAGTATCATTAGTACTACTCCAAAGTTTTAGATAATTAAGTTCATTTAATCTATTAATATATTTATCTAAAATGATCTTACTTAATTTACGTAGATCTGATTTACATGGACAAATAAGTTTAAAAATTATCCTTCTGGTCCTTTAAAGTAATTCTAGGGTGTATAGGTACATAAGGTTCATTTTTATATTTCATATTTCATCATGATTAATTTAGAGGCCTTATTTATATTATAAACAGTATTTTCAGGAACAATTTTATATTTTTTTATTTATTTATTTCTCTAATAGATTATAATATAATTTAACATCTAGTTTATACAGGTTCCTAGATTTATCTGATTGTACTATAATTCCTTTCATATTTCGCATTTCTTTTATTTTAATAGCTAGATTTTTAAATATTCATTGTGCCTATTTGGGCATCTATGAAATTTAATATTTTTCACCACCTTCCAAATATTATCCTCTAAAACCTGTATTTCCCTATTATACGGAGGTTCCTTTCTAGATTTAAAATTTGTATTATATAATTAATATTAAATATGCTACAATTATTGTAGTAGGCTTTCCATTTAATCCGATTAATAAATTTTTTACATTATTAATAAGTTTCAAAATATATTCTTTTCTAGATGGTATAGGAATAGCTTTCAGAGATGAATTCCGAAAAAGCGGTTCTATCTTACCTGTAAGTTCCATAACTAATGAAATTGAGATTTAAATACAATCGACAAACGTTAGTTATAAATATAAATAGTAATTTTAATAGTATCGATTTTATTATTATCTATTTAAAGATATATTCACGAAATGCGCGTAGTCAATTTATTATTTATTTAATTTAGTGATTTTTAGAGTATCTTTCACTATCAATTGAATTGCTTATTAGAGGTTATTTCTCTTAATTATATACATATATTGTATATTGTGAATTTTGATTTAGTATTACTAAATTGAATTTTCCCTGTAAGTTTGGAATTTTATATTCCCTACTATTATTAATAATTTATATATATATATATATATATATATATCTATATATATATATATATATATCCTTAAATCCTTAAAAATGTTTTAGCCCGAAGGCCGCGGCCATGCTGAGGCACCACCGCTATATATATATATATATATATATATGTGTGTGTGTGTGTGTGTGTGTGTGTGTGGTGTGTGTGTATGTATGTATGTATGTATGTATGTATAGGAGAGTTTTCGAAAAAAAAACAAAAGACGATGACAGGTGGTGTACAAAACAAACAGGAATAGAAAAAGTCTTTTACGTTTCGAGCCTACGCTCTTCTACAGAAAGGGACACAGAAAAAACAAGGAGAGAAAAAATGCATGTAGTGGCTAACGATCTATCATGGCGACTGATATATATCATATGTGTATATATATATATATATGTGTGTGTGTGTGTGTGTGTGTGTGTGTGTGTGTGTGTGTGTGTGTGTGTGTGTGTGTGTGTGTGTGTGTGTTTCATAGCGAGCGGAACCTCGGAAGTGGTAAATATTCTAGCGAGATGTATACTGCGGGCTACTATTCAGGCCAATGGTACTTTGATTAAATGAAAGTTTACATTGTCACAAGGACGTTCATGTTAACGCATGGAAGATTCAATCAGAACGTCCCTCACCTCACTAGGATATTTACTACTTCCCAAGGTTCCGTTCGCTATGAAACATATCTCGCCCGGGTGTTATCTGCTCTTTTCCTTCACTCTTGTATTCTTATTCGCATACTCAACAGCCCTGGTTCCCTACCGGGAAATATAAAAAGATCTTATTTCAATTTATCCTACTTTGATAAGGAAAAAACCACAACCTTCCGTCTCAATAAACCACTATTGTCCCTGAAAGTTGTTTTTTTTATTTACTACTGTTTGCTGGAAGCTAATTTTCTTCCTACACCTTGATCCTTATACCTTATATATATATATATATATTATATATATATATTATATATATATATTATATATATACTATATATATGTATATATATGTATATGTATATACTATATATATGTATGTATATGTATATATATATATACACGCTCGCGCGTACACACACAGAGAGTGTTTATGATGAGTAAATTGTCGCTATTTTATATTTGTAATTTCGTACATGTGCATTGTTTGTGTTTGATTTTGTCGACTACACAATATAGTAGGGTCAGTTGGGCACCGTCTGTGAGAAAAGCAGCACCATGACGCAATTTACTCTGCCAGAAATTTGGAAACGACATACTGTATTGCTCTAATACGAACATTTCAGAGTGTTTGGGTGTCTATCTGAGGATAGTGCAATCTAAGGATAAAAATCAAATATCCAGTCAACATTATGGTGTTAGGAGTGATCACTAGTGATGGCGACTGGAGGAAGTAGTGCTGCCCTGGGCCAAGAGGGTGGCTGCTGGAAGACATGTAATTTTGGTAAATACATCTGTTAAAATGAGGTTTATTGTTCAGTAATTTAGATGGCAATTCATTCACCGCACCCTGTATATATATATAATATATATATATATATATATATATATATATATATATATATATATATATATATATATATATATATATATATATATATATATATATATATATATATAATATATATATATATATATATATATATTATATATATAGATATATAGATATGTATAATATGTATATATGAACATATGAGTACAGGATGTCAGCAATGGTGCAAATAACATGAAATATGTCGCTGAATGCTTGAAATGAGGTCTAGATAGACAGCAGACAACTGATGAAGGGTCCTTTCTCTCTGTTAACTTGTCCTGCTTTCCATTTTTACTCGTTGTTTACGTATGTCATGTTATTTGCACCGTCGGTGACGTCCTGTACCCATATATGCGTGTGTATTTATATATATAATTTATTATTTATTTAATTGAACGCGACGCATTCATTTCCAAGAATACACACACACACACACACACATATATACATATACAACGAATTTCTTTCAGTTTCCATCTACCAAATCCACTCACAAAGCTTTAGTCGACCCACGGCTAAAGCAGAAGACGCCTGATCAAGTGTCACATTGTTCTGTACCCAGATCCAAGTGGTTGGAACGCAAACTTCTTACAACGCAGCCACGAGAATCTTCCAACAGTTTCACTGACAAAGCATTGGTCGCACCGGAACTGTAGTACACGACACTTGCGAAAGGTACTGTGCAATGGGATTGCAACTACGTGATTACGAACACAACCATGGCAACACATGTTTATAAAATTTTCTTCTTTACTTCGGCCAAAACAACCAAAAAAGTTTATTGCAGGTTGTAAATGGTCGATTGAATAAAGTTTATCCTTTTAGTCCATAAACCTAGAACTCAAAAGGTATTTGATTAAATATTACAAGTCGTTTAGTTTGATGCTCTGCCGACTCCCTCAGATCCGACTACCACTACTGCCGATATTAATGCATTAAGAACACCTGCATATCTATCTTCATTTAAGTATATTAGTTTATAGGAAAACTTCACGTTTGGCTGCTCATAAGAATATCGATCCATTTTTAAATAATGGTCGGTTTATTCAGCTTGTTTTTTGCTTTTCTTTTTGTTTGTTTTCTTTTTTCAATATAACATTGAAAGATTCATGTTAAAGCCCGGAGCTATTATCCATCCGTTTTACCAAAATGTCCACTTTACCAGGACAAAAATATCTCCTGTATTCATAACAACACTATGCCTCTCTCTATTTCCCTTCAGAGAAAATAGCCTGTGCGGATGGCATTTCAACAAAATGAAATGGAAAATAAGCGCTAGGTCTTTTCATCGCTTTAATATTAAAGACATCGCTATTATTACTATAATTATTATTATTATTATTATTATTATTATTATTATTATTATTATTATTATTATTATTATCATTATTATTATTATTATTATTATTATCATCATCATCATCATCATTATTATTTGTATCTTTATCCCAGTATTTTCATTTAATAGGAGGTTTTATCGTACGGTGTTACTTCGAATTTCTGTTTGCCTGATTTTTATATCTTCACATGTTTTTTATTTCGAACAAAAAAGCATTGCAGAATCTAAACATCGTTTCGTCTTTTCATACAGAAGTGATACAACTGTTTGTTTTGCCGATTATTCATATGTACTTATACAATAATCCACACATTTATACAACCACATAAACACACAAATATATGTGCGTAGTGTGTAATTGTCCCAAATTATTCCCGTTACAATTACACGGCATTTTATACAATGTTCCAATCTGCACTCATCTATGTACAGCTGAATGCGCGCGCAAGCGCGCGCATGTGTGTGTGTGTGTGTGTGTGTGTATGCTTTTGTGTATATAAGTATGAATATACGTGCATACAATGACGATTTAGTGGTGTCCTTTTCAGTGTTGGATTGAATGCTTCGAGGTAACTCTGTGAGATCAAATCATGTGGAGGTCAACTTTGCTTTTCACCCTTTCGGGGTCAATTAAAACATACCAATCACGCGCAGTAAACAAGCGGAGTTGTTAGAGAGTCGGGGTTAGATGCCTTGTGGAATCTGATTCAGAACCATGCATTTTGAGAGCTACGTCTGTGATGTCACTAGTACTAAGCCGTGTCAACCCATATCAATGGACTTTCCTTTGAGTGACATAGAAAGGAGAGAAAAAGAGAGAATAAAATGAAAATCATAAAGCAAAACACAAGAATAAAAGGAGAATGAAGACGAACCGACAGATAACAAGTTGTCAGCTAGGTCATAAATCCAGTTCGAAAGACTTAAAACCTTATACATACAGACTCACGCGCAAGCACACACATACAAACACACAGCCTGACACGTGCGCACGCACACACGCATACACACCCTCATATACATACACATGTATATGTAAACGCTCAGATATATATATATATATATATAGATATATATATATATATATATATATATATATATATATATATATATATATTATATATATATATATATATATTATATATATATTATAATTATATACATAATTATAACAAGGGGTCGGCTTTATGCCTCACCACGCACCTTAAGAAATAGACGCTAAAGTCCTTTTTACTACCTTAAAATCTCCGAGGATAACACACTTTATTGTAGGCAGACAAAAGAAAAATAATGAATCAATAAGGCTCATTAACTATGGACACGTTTCGAACTTAAAGTAAAAAATAATTTTACTCATATATATATGGAGTTTAGATATATGTCTTGTCATAGAGTGACTAATGGTTTCGCATTCATAAAGTGCTTAGCTTTATAGATTATTCGTCAGACTCCAGTAGCCACGGGCACATAGACGACTCGTCTATAAAGCTAGATGCTTTATGGATACGAAACTATTGGTCACTCTATGGCAGGACGTATATTTAACTCCATGCAAATACATTATTGCTATATATATATATACGTATATATGAGGGTTGGCTGAAAAGTTCACAGGCTGACCGAGGTACTCACATGGAATGTGACCAGACCATACACATCTTTCATTGATGTTGCAGTGCTTGGATCTCGTTGGAGAAGAAGCTTTATCCTGTTGCAGAAAAAATATCTTCAACAGCAGATATGACGCCATCAACACTGCGACTGTGGTGAACACGATCATCCTTTGTGTTGGCAGTTGCAGGACGTCCAGACCTTATGCTATCTTCAACACTCTCCCTTCTCCTAAATTCAGCTGCTCACTTCTGCACTGTTGATAAAGCTAGAGCGTCATTCCCTAATATAAGAGCCCTGTCAGCGTGAATGTCCTTGAGGGCTAAGCCCTTTTCTTGCAGGTACTTAATAACACCGAGATGACAATTTTTTTTCATTTTCAAGAGAATTTGCTACTAGTTACTTTGGAAAAAAATGCAGTTCTTAATTTTAAAAAAGAGTTGAAATTAATATATGCAAGATTTCTCAGCTTTAACAGCCTATGAACTTATGAGCCCACTCCCGTGATTCGACATTTGACTTTGTAAATGTAGAACCATTATTTCAATATCGGTAAATGGATAGCCGTTATAACTGCATAATGTATTTTCCTAAAAGTCTTTAGGGAAATGTTTTTTACATTTCCTATCAACCATACATGTTGTATTGGGTCTATCTCTCCCACATGGACAAGGTAGCATGCTTTTGGTGAAATGTTAAAATAGAATCGGTTGTGTTTGAGAATTTGGAAGTTATGAATAAACAAATTTACCATAGTGTTCTGGATCTAACTTACATTCTTTTTCTAATAGGAACAACATATGACAATGGAGTAGTCTACTCTTTTGAGTGTCTATAGTTCACACGTAACATGCAATCTCTCCCAAACTTTTCTTCTCCAAAATGTCATGTAAATGATCCCTAAGTTTCATATCAAATACTCTGTCAGTCTGGTTTGTCAGCCGGTGTCTTTCCTGGATAAAGTTTCCTGTGATTTTTTTTCCATTGAGGATTACAATTGCAAAGTGATGAAGAAATTTGGTTTTCCAAACTTTTGAACAATTGCTGTCGAGTCTTGGTATAGTTTCTGCATCCATCATGGGCCTCCTGTGAATGTTGGAAGCATGATTACTCTTTTGTCAATATTTGAGCTATAAGAATACATGTTATGATGAATATCATGAATATTTTGATACGTTTCTACTCTAATTTTTTTCCATTACATTGATTCCACTGTAACCTTGCTTCTTCAGTGTTGTAATATATATCACAATAATATTCTTGAGCCAAACGATCTGAGTAGTGAAGAAAATAGAAATCATGTCCCCAAACCATGAGCCTATATTTTTATAACTCCATCTGTGATATTTTATGACTCTTACCTCCAGCATTAAAAGTTGATTCTCCATCCCTTATCACCGAATAAAAATAGCACTGGGAACTGCAGTGGGTCATAATTTGGATGCATTGGATTGTTTGAAGGAGTGATTCTCCAGGAACACACCTTTTATGCAGTGTCAGAGGTCTTTGCATTTGTACTGTTTTCAGATTTGCATCTTGCATAATTACTGCAACTTTGTCAGCAGCTGGAAGTTTGCACGTTTGGTTACCAGTTGTAGGAATGTGTTTGTTTTCTGGAATTGAGAATTATTGTGTGTTAACAGTATCTAAATATTCTACACTGTTAAGGAGGTTGAGTCTTTTTGAGAACCTCATATTGCCAGAGGTCCCGGTCCTTTGCCATCTCATTCCTTATCCTCAGAGTCCTAAGGTGAACTTTCACCACTTCATTCCATGTTTTCCAGTAAGGTATGGTTTAAGGGAGAATTGGCTGCTATTTCTAGCATTGTGATCGACCATATAGTAGTCTTACTCGTTGATGATCTGTATCTACTGGATCGGGCCGGACGTACTCATTTAAATTTTTTTTTCAATATTTGAAAATGTTTTAAGGCTAGTTAGATTACATTTCGCTATACTATCATACATTAGTCTTTGCTAAGCACCCACACCCACATACCTCCCCAAGCATCATACATTTATTGTGAAGCACGGTTAAACGGTCGGATTCGTTTTATAAACCTACCGATATTTAATAGCAATGTATGCATGTTATTTTACTATCAATGTATGTATGTTATTTTACTACATATGTTGAAAAGAAAAACGTTAAAATTAGATTTACCTATGCTAAAAACAATGAAATATTAATTTAGTAGTACACTGGCAAGACATGCAACATGAAGAAAGCTCGAACTTAAACAGTGCAAAACGTAAGATGAAATGCAATTATGAAAAATTACTGTCGAAATACTGCCAATATATATATATATATATATATATATATAATATATATATATATATACACACATATATATATATATATATATATATATATATATATATATATATATATGAATTTATATATATTATATATACATACATACATACATACAAAAATTAATTTACGAAGGTGTCATTAATTCTATTATTATCCAATGTAACTATTTTAAAAATAATAATAACAGAATCAATGACACAGGCGATAGCAGGCCCAAAAATAGCATTAAATAGCCGAGGGATTAAAATTAATCAAAGGACATACTAAGTATGTCTACCTGCTAGAAATAACAGTCAAAACTCTTATTAAATCGCCAAAAATACACTGATGAAAACTACAGAAATCAAACGAAGGCAAAATCAGGTTAAGACAATCTACTAACATACATTTAAGTATTTGGACTCACGCGGACCGGTTTCTGCATTGGTAAAATAAAACCTTAGCTTCTTCAGCACGTGTTACCATGATTAGAGACTCCCAACCTATCGCTTCGAAGTCTGTACAGCAACTGATTCGTTTCGCGCCGAAATCATAACAGCCACCAGTGTAAAATAATCTCGATACAATTTACGTGAAAAATAATTCACCAAAAATTACGTTTCGCTTACACTGTTAAGGAAGTTGAGTCTTTTTGAGAACCTCATATTGCCATACATACATATAGAAGATATGAGGAATTTAGATCAAAGTAACCCAAACTAACAGGTATGAGTACTGAGTGCTCCAGTAGGTAATCCACCAAAATTCCAATTAGACCAGTGGTTGGCAGTTGGTAGCTTACCTTTGA
Organism: Octopus sinensis; assembly: GCF_006345805.1. Classification (NCBI taxonomy): domain Eukaryota; kingdom Metazoa; phylum Mollusca; class Cephalopoda; order Octopoda; family Octopodidae; genus Octopus; species Octopus sinensis. The sequence continues at coordinate 145,310,265 of NC_042998.1, read as the reverse complement.
ACTAGTACGTATCAGTTAAAGTAGTGAAGAAGGCAAGCAATTAGTTAAGGCAGGACTATGGCATTTAAATTCATTTAATTCAATCTAAAACTAGTAAAATAATACAAAACTGGTAAAGATAGTAGAAATAGTCTCTGTCGCTACCAGTTTTGTATTATTTTACTATTTTTTAGATTGAATAAAATGAATTTAAATGCCATAGTCCT